>NC_086344.1:40242024-40534271 GCF_032445375.1 Bacillus rossius redtenbacheri
CTTCTCAAAGATGATCGTCAAGTCACTCTGCTTCCCAGGTTTCAGAAAGATCCGTTTCAGGCATGAGTCATCAAGTTGTTCAAATTTCCTCTGCAAAGAACACACGTGTAAATTTATCACTGCATTTAACACTTGAGGTATTAACTTTACTTTGTTTGAGAAGCAGTAATTACCCTTATGTAGAAGTCCGAGCGGATCCCTACAATCTCTTCTATGCCAGACATCACCAAGGACAGCACCTTCAAACAGTTTCGTAACACTTCCTTAACATCTTCAGTGCAGTTTTGTACGTATACTATCATTTAAAGATTGCTCGGATACGTGATTTAAATATTCCTAAATGTGATTAATTCCTTGTGAAAATTAAGGTAGAGACCGAGTAAGTAGATACTGGGTTCAAAGTTATATTCAGGTTGGGGATTTATAAAATTGTATAACCTCTTCTGAGTGCTACTGAAGAATTTCTTCCAAAAAAATGATACAGTTTAACTCAGACATTGCAACTAAATTTTTTTAAACTAATTCTCAAGGACTCTAGATAATCTGTGTTTGGCTTATGAATAATCTACCTCAATTTCCAAGTAACCAAAAATATGTTGAGAGTAGTGTAAAATAGGGAATACGGGACTATGCCTTGTTGGCTTCCTCAGTTGTGGCTTACCGATGGTAAGGACTCGGTCATGTTCGGGCGTGTTCGCCTGTCGTTGCCTATAATCAGGAGGTTGTTGGTCATTTAGATGACTCCACATCCGCCATCTTGGAACTCACTATTTTTCAAATCAGTAAATTTTGAGCAAAGTATTTATTTCAGTAAAAAAACTTGTTTAATAAATATGGTGAAAAATCCT
Source organism: Bacillus rossius redtenbacheri (assembly GCF_032445375.1). Classification (NCBI taxonomy): domain Eukaryota; kingdom Metazoa; phylum Arthropoda; class Insecta; order Phasmatodea; family Bacillidae; genus Bacillus; species Bacillus rossius. Next base: position 40,242,873 of record NC_086344.1, read on the forward strand.
AAAAACTGCTTAAATTCTTCATCCACCAGCCACCAGGCCGATGATGACATAATGGGTGCCATCTTGGAAATTCGTAATTATTAACTCGGAAATTAGGAAAATTACAAACATCATTAAAATTATCGCTTGTTAAAATAATGTTTGATTCAATCGATATCCGTCCTTGGTTCGATCCTTACTCGATGGGGGGGGGAAAAAGATAATTTAATCAAAATTACCAATAAAATGAGAGGTTCGAGAAATAAGAAACTAAATTGAAGTAGCTTGGATTCTGGGTTGTAGCCGTGTCCTTGGCGAATAATTCACCGACGTTTCGTTCGACATTGCAGCCGCCATCATCAGGGAGCAGTTCAAGTGGACAGCTCAGGTGGAACACTCACGTGGTCTCCCAGCTCCTCGTTCAGGCTCTTCTGTCCGGACTTGGACTTGGAAATGTGCAGCAGATTCACAAGGAACTTGATCGTACTGCCCTGAAACACAACAGTTAGCAGCTCCTGATCATGTGCTCGTCCCGAGTCATATCCGCCGTGAGGAAGCAACTGGAACAGGTTGTCCCGAAGACCACTCACTGTTAGTAAAGTGTTTCCCCGCTGTTCCGCCTTGAGCAAAAGAGTTCCCCTATAGCTATTAACAATGCTTTTAGCCTCTTGAGAGCCAAGTTGTGAAACAGAACACCTCACCGAGTTGCACATATGCGGAACATCAGGAGCCAATGAACCTTCAGGACTTTTCCATCATGACATTATGGCTCACGAACTTCAGCGAAGTCTTAGACGATCAAAATCCTTCACCTTTCCCCAAGTTTGTGCCTAGTAAAGTCATTTTCTAGATCATCTAAAGCTTACAGTTATCGATACCCGAGTGGCGATGAAAAAGGAGCTTTATGTAAGGTTTATATTTTGAATTCCTGAGTATTTGATAACTTTGTCACCATTATAATCATTATTATTAGTTAGTTCGGGCATAAATAATAATAGAACTCCACACCTTTTGCCACGATAATTACATCCTAGAACATCTGTCCACCCTAGTATAAAACCAGTATTTTTGATCGATTGTGAGCAAGACAGCCAGAGTGTGGCTGGCGTATACAAAAACTAGTATAGGTGAATGAAAGCGTTGGAGAGAGTTATTAACTTAAAAGTAAAATAAAAAATACCCTACGAGTAAGGTGGTATCGACACAAAAAGCCTGCCTACAGAAAGACTGAGGATAGAATATCGACACAAGAAGCCCACCTGCAGGAAAACTGTGAAGAGAAAGAAAAAGCCCACCTGCAGGAAGACTGCGAAGAGAAAGAAGACCAGCATGGTGGTATCGACACAAGAAGCCCACCTGCAGGAAAACTGTGAAGAGAAAGAAAAAGCCCACCTGCAGGAAGACTGCGAAGAGAAAGAAGAAGCCCACCTGCAGGAAGACGGTGAAGAGAAAGAAGAAGCCCACCTGCAGGAAGACTGTGAAGAGAAAGAAGACCAGCATGGTGGTATCGACACAAGAAGCCCGCATGCAGGAAGACTGTGAAGAGAAAGAAAAAGCCCACCTGCAGGAAGACTGCGAAGAGAAAGAAGAAGCCCACCTGCAGGAAGACGGTGAAGAGAAAGAAAAAGCCCACCTGCAGGAAGACTGCGAAGAGAAAGAAGACCAGCATGGTGGTATCGACACAAGAAGCCCACCTGCAGGAAAACTGTGAAGAGAAAGAAAAAGCCCACCTGCAGGAAGACTGCGAAGAGAAAGAAGACCAGCATGGTGGTATCGACACAAGAAGCCCACCTGCAGGAAAACTGTGAAGAGAAAGAAAAAGCCCACCTGCAGGAAGACTGCGAAGAGAAAGAAGAAGCCCACCTGCAGGAAGACGGTGAAGAGAAAGAAGAAGCCCACCTGCAGGAAGACTGTGAAGAGAAAGAAGACCAGCATGGTGGTATCGACACAAGAAGCCCGCATGCAGGAAGACGGTGAAGAGAAAGAAGCCCACCTGCAGGAAGACTGCGAAGAGAAAGAAGAAGCCCACCTGCAGGAAGACGGTGAAGAGAATGAAGCCCACCTGCAGGAAGACTGTGAAGAGAAAGAAGACCAGCATGGTGGTATCGACACAAGAAGCCCGCATGCAGGAAGACTGTGAAGAGAAAGATGCCCACCTGCAGGAAGACGGTGAAGAGAATGACGACGAGCGTGGTGGTGACGAAGATGCTGCGGGGGCGCACCGTGTCCTCGCTCAGCATCTCGGCCAGCGAGAAGGCGACGGCGCCACGCAGACCGCCATACGCCATGATGAACTGCTCCTTGCCGCTGATGGGCATCACGCGATACAGGTTGGCGAGGGCTGTCAGCGAGAACACTCCTGCCGACACACACTCGCTCCCTCAGGCGCTGCTGGCATCTGTCTGCTGATTGGAGGCATGTTCAGCAGATCTCTCGGTACTGCACCACGTAGTTTGGCAATTACTTCAGATTTTTTATATACTGCTTAGAGGAAGTTCTCGCCTGTGTTCAAACAAATATGTGCTCGCGTCAGTTTGGTCGGTTTAGCTTGATCGCTTGATGAATGTTTACATAAATGAAAGCCCTCGTGAACCCACAGTAGAATATTTTATACGACAATTAAGAAAAACACGAGATAAGGTTTCATTTAGCCAAAGATATTCATATTAAGACACAAAAAAAAATTAAAAAAACAGTTCGCGAACAATAACATCAATAAAGTGTTTTGATATTTTTAACAAGTCTGCAAGCTTGAAAATGAATTGAAAAAAAAACTGCTCCATACGTGTCGATCGATCTCTCCCTGATACTACTAAATCATTTTTTGTTTATTTCTTCGCAATTTATTGGTCGACGATATTAAACATAATTTCCAAGTATTATCATGAAGTTCGTGTGAAATTTTGCAAATGCCTTTTATAATATCTCTAATAATGATACATGTTTATTTCTACACTAAAACAATCATTTTGTATGTGAGACATTCTTGTTCACGACGAGAATGGTGTGTAGAAGGCGAGCACTTGAACACCAATTGAAATCTTGGAGTGTTTTGTGGACATAATACGATATTCTCACTCATTCGGGCATTTCATCTTGTACTGTTCGTTTGGAGTGAAATGCCCAAAATATTCCCACTTTTAAAAGGATATGTTAATATTTTGGAGGTAAAGAGGTGTTCATACCTTTTTGTAATATCTTAGATAAATGGCCAACATGGCTTCATAGAATTTCGTTTAGAATAATCGTTATGTTAACATGTTTTATGTGTTGACATACGATCCATCTGAGCTTCATCACCATGGCATAAATGAGCGATACCTCTAACACCAGCTTAGTATAGTGATGTACAATCAGGTTGTACTTGAATAACACGGGCTTGTGTAACTGATTGGTAATAAAACAACCTGACCCAGTTGCTTGAGGAGATCCCTCGAACAGTGCGGGCAGGACAGGAGAGAGAGGACTCACCGATGAACCGGCAGACGAAGCAGAGGATGAGCGTCCAGATCACGAATCCCGTGTGCCACACATGTCTGTCGTTCACCAGCACCATCCCCAGGAACAGGAAGATGATGGCATCGCACGTAGAGCTGCACAAATGGACGACCCGAGTCTAACCCATCTGACCCATGCCATCTCAGAGGGCTCGTTTGATGTCTCACAACATCCAGGATACAAAAAAATCATTAAATAAACCCAGGCTTTTGCATTATCAAAACCCACCGAATGACAGAGAAACCAGAGTGCATTTTCCAGTGGCCCGAATTATCCAGTTAAGTCACTATTGACTTTGTAATCGCATAGACTCATGCCCCGCGCATTAAGAAACCCCCGAATTCACCATCCCTGGCTCTCACGAGACAGAATATGACAACCTGGAAGAGCATAGAGATATGGATATTTATAAACCATCAGATAGTTCCTTTCTTATCCATGGTGCAATGATATTTTGTGTTTACCTATTCATTCTTATACACTGCCAAGAACAGCCAAAGAATTAAACTGCACAGCCTGATTGGAGGAATTTTGTTCTCATTATTGAACATTAAGTGAACGAAGTATGCCCAAATGATCAGAAAATACTAACTTTACAGTTCCAGTTTAAAGGACATTGCTTTCAGACTAAGCCTAGAGTGGTCCACATTGGCTGACAGGCGCTCTGTAAGAGTCCATTGAATACTAGGTCTGCTCGGAACGAACAATCTTGAGATACATACAGCATTACAGATGGCTTCCACTTCAAAAGTCTGGCCCCTGGAAAGTTTGAGGTGGATCAACTCTATGAAATAATATCCGAGGTATTGATATCATCAGACACTTCATGTATGATTAAGTTTTAATAAAAAACGCAATAATTGAATAAGCACAACTAATTAAAACAATAAAACACATCTTACACTGTTCACAAGAGTAGTGAGGATGTGTATTGAAATAAACATTTGGGAATTTAAAAGCACATAAGTTGTATCACTCCATTACCATGGTAATCGCATTCAATTAAAAACAGATTTTCAATGCGGGGAAAGATAATTTTTTTTTGTCAATGTTCCATTTCAGACATGCCGACGCGGTGATCGTATGAATGTTAATCATATTCCAAGAGAGATAAGCTGTGTTATGTAAAGTGTAACTGAGAGCAAGAAATTGACTAGTGTTAGAGTTATTTAAAAATGTTACTAATAAATTAAGACTGAGTTTCTGAGTGTAGAAATTGTACATATCAAGTAAGCTAAACTGAAGTTGCTTGGAACTATGCGAGCTGTATAACGACCGGTACATGGAACTTCCGACGAATTCAAGAAGTGAAACTAAGGGAGTTCAGTACTAGTTTATATTATTATTGTGTAAATGGCGATTGTGGGAATTTCTGGTTATTCGTTCATAGTGCAGTGCTGTTTGAAATTATAAATCATTATTATATTTGTGAAAAATAATAATATAATAAATTATATATAATTATATGTTATATATTATATTGTTTGTGCCTAATTCTCTTGCTCTATCCGTTGATTCGTCTTTGTAGTTTTGAGCACTTTCAAATTAACTGTCTACAGAAAACTCTGATATTGGATATTTTTATCCGTGCTTGCGTATTTTTGCATTTTATGTGAAATCACGTTTTAGTCAGCATTTCATAATACCTAGTATTTGGCATTTTCGTACTTCGATATACGTCCGATTCGATTATTAGCCCGTGCCAAACAGTATTTCACCGAACACTCGCCAAACAGTTGCGCCGTTGTTTCGACAGAGCCCGTCACCAAGCCGAGCGGAGGTGATGTGGGAACTCACCTCACCATCCGCGTGAAGTACTTGACAGTGACATAAGACTTCTGCGAGATGTTCTTCAGGGCGTAGTGTGCTTGCACGATTCCGCAGAAGATGATGCTGTGAACACAGTGACATTCTGCTGTCATGGTGATAAACTCTACATTCATTAATTTTTTCTTGAAATGAAGCTTCTTGAAAGCCGTCATCAGACCTTGAGGAAGGGTAGCATATATTATTTATTTTGTGCTAGTTATTATATTATAATAACCAGCACAAAATAAATACACACCACAATTGATTCAAACTATGCAACACCAGTGCTGAAACAGAACCAGCTTTTACACTGATAATCGTGCATAAAAGTAAACAAAATTGTAATGGTTAAGTAATGTCTTAAAGCGATCAAATTTGTTTTCAAAATATATTTCTACCAAAAATGTATCGATGCTCTTAAAAAGAAAAATCAATGTCGTAAACGGCTTGTTTCTACCTAAGCAAGTCGGGTGACAGCCATTGATAAGGCATGACGTAGACGGACCTACTTCGGCGCCACCTGTCACCTGTTTCACTATCTCCCTCCGCCGTCACTATCAGGTGATCACTAGGGACATGACGTCTCAGGATATGCTGCATATCTCTCTTGTCGGTCAAGCTGGGTCATGGTTCAACAGCAGAAGCAACAGAAACCCACGACATTTTGCCTGGAATATTACGAATTAAGTTTGCTACTATTTATTTAGGTTTGGCATTCCAACACAGAAATTATTATGACTGTTTACTAAATCATGGTGTAGATATTGCTTATATAAATTTCGCAGTGTAAACTCAAGTGGTTTGTGTAATAAATTACACGGAACATCATCACATCTACTTGCAATAGGTGCATCTGAAACCTTAGCATTCATTTCACGAACCATCAAAACCTGATATTTTATGCCAATATGGATACATGATGCAATAAAATATTTTTAAAACTGAACTAAGTGCCGAGTGCATCCAGTGACATCTCGTGGTACAGTGAGAGGCAAGATGCTGCTAGCTCCAGACAGGCGCCTCACCTGATGATGCCGGAGAAGTGGAACAGTTCTGCTGTGAGGTAGGAGATGTAGGCCAGTCCCAGCACCGCCAGAGGCTCCACCACTGCCAAAACAGTTACAACATGTCATGTACCTCTGGGATTTGCTGGAGATGACTAGCTTTCTAACTATAAAATTTGATGATGATTTGTGAGAAGTACTGTGTGCAGATATGTAATTTTTGACGTGACGTCTAATAAATTGATGAACGCCGTCTACAACGCACAAAAAAGTGTCCCGTTACGCTCATTGTTCCGTTACGCTGTGTCCCGTTACGCTCATTGTTCCGTTACGCTGTGTTCCGTTACGCTGTCGGTGAGTGCAGTAATAATAGGTTATGTTACAATTGACTAAAAAATTATGGTGACTCGTATAATTGATGATAGATATTTGATTACAGTTTATTTATATGAAAACTTGTTCATAATTATAAATAAACTTTATAGCTAAACGCCAGTTTTTAAAATTAATTACAAGTCATCTACACGTGAACTGTTTCGTCGACTGTTTATAAAGTGAAGTGAAAAGTTAATGTGTTTTAAATTGCTTATTACAACAACAAATTTCGGCAATAAAGGTTAATTATTATCCTTGCATTTTTAAAATCTGATTACTAGTATAATTACAAGTATTTATTCTTTTGTTATTAAAATAAAAATGATTCAATTTTATTCATAAAAGTATGCAATCATCATTTCATCAATGTTTTGTTATGACGTTGTCACGTGAAAATATCGTCCGTAAACCGACTTTACAGACAACCAATTTTTTTTTAATACATTCTATTGTTCAATGAAATTTTTCATGATCAGGAACTCGCCGCCTGAGTATTGGAGTGTTCTATGTCCACTTTTTAGGTTTTTTATGCTATGCACACGAAATTAATATTAGTATTCATTTGTACTATATCCACACACGTCTACGCACATAAAAATGTTTCTTCTTAATTCAAGACCAATATTATTTTGTTCTGTGTCATGGATATTCATAGTTGTTTGAACTTTCAAATGCTTATATCTCAGTTCCGACTTCAATGGACATAGAACACTCCAATTCTCAGGCGACGAACTGCTGATTGTTGTGTTTCAGGTTTCTTGTGAGTCCGCGAGGAGCCGGGAGGGCTCGGTGTGCAGGGCTGACCTCTGACGTCGCCCGTGGCTCGGGTGATGAGGGCGGACAGCAGCCCCAGCAGCACGCCCACGGCACAGCCGCCCAGGCTGACGGTGAAGAAGGCGAGTGTGGCCAGGCCGTACTGCTCCGCGGGCACCTCCGCCATCTTGCTGAACGCCTCCATGGTCGTGTACAGCACCACCGTCACCGCGTCTGCGCAGCGACACGCGCGCTGCACGGCCCTCCTTGACGAGTCCCTCAAGTTTGGTCAATACCGCAAACAACTACTCTGGAAGTCCCACTCCTTGCAAACAGATGTTGATCAAGACTTTTGCATTATAATCTGCTGTTCTTGCCACCGACCAAGCCCCAGTGTTTACCCTCCGGACTTAGTTAAGTGTAGTTACAAAGTGTTGTAATGCCCATACTATTTTGTAATTTAAAAAAAAAAAATTACGTTTTTGTCACGAAAAAAAAAGAATGTATTGTGTTATATGATGCCACAAATAAGTCTGGCGTCGAATGTGGGGCTGAGTCAGATTGGATGGATGTATGGACAAACCACTGCTACAGCCCACCAGAAGCCCCTAGTGTACCCCGCCATTTCCAAGAGTGTTGAACACCACACCCTGCTGCCTCGCATGGTAGTGCTGCGTGTTTCACCTGCATTGTCTTGGCTGGGTGGATTTAGTACTCAAACAACAGGCCTGCGTCCATGTCGGCAACTTCTGCTGGGAACTGCTGCGAGGACTACCCTGAGGACTACCATTGTCACCAGCTGCCACACCTGCCAGCAGGACTGCAACTTGTCTCATATAGACTGGGAAGGCAGTCTATTTAACCCCGCACACCTTTCAAAGTTAGGGGATGCAGGCGCCAGGTACCGACATGTGCAAGTGTTATGCCTGCACCTAAGTTCAAGGAAGACAGTCATAGTCTACCAAAATCTTGGACCGGTGGCGATTTAGATTTGATTAACTTCTTATGTCCTTAGGAGTGACCCTCAATCAACCATGCACTTATCACAGAGTGAGTCTGAATTCGACCGTCCAACTTCTGCTTCAGGTTCATTACTACAAAATATGGTCTTAAGTGCTTTCTAATCCTGGTTTACATCTTTGAAGCTAGAGCTGAACAACAATTTTATTGTAAATAATAGAGAAATTATTTAATATTAATCTCAGAGCATCTAGATTATGTTTTATTAAATGTAGTTATACAATCACTACGAATTAAGGAAATTTCACATATCTATTTACCTGAAATAATTAGGGATAGTAATACGCCACCAAATATATGTAAAAAAAAGATGCTACGACCAATTATTTTAATGAAATAATTGTGCTACAGCGACAAAAACTTTACAATATCCTTCACTTAAGCATAATTCAAATGCACAATGATTAATTTTAAATACTATATTTATTATTTTCAATAAAAATGTTGCTCAGTCCCAACTTCAAAGAAGTATACAACACTTGAGAAGCACTATGACTATAAGTCGTACCTATGTTTCGTTTTATTTTGTCGCGATCAACCTGCGGCCTAGGTTTGTCGGTCGAATCCAGACTCATCCTGTATAGGAAAATAAATAAAGGCTTTAATGACAACATTCGTGGCACCCGTGAGACACAAACTATTTACGGTTCAGGCTATGGTCAATTGAACATAATTTTTTAAGGCTACGAATAAATTTTATTGCGATTTAGGGCTCTTGAACGAAAACTGAAAAAAATATCTAAGAAGCCATTATTTTTTAGGATAAACTCCCTATAGTCCATTTGATGTGCCCATTACATCCCACTTCTGGTGACAACCAGTATCAAGTGTAGCGAACGAAACATTTCGACTACAGTAATGTGGAAAGAGCGAAGATTTATTTATTTATTTATTATTATTTATTATTTATTATTATTTATTATTAGATTTGTGACATGCACACCAACAGCCGAAGCTTTGGAGGTGTGCACAGAACAAGTAATAAAAACACGACACATACAAGCGAATAAATACAACATACACAGGATAATAAAAGACGACACAATAACAAACAAAACAGCAACTGAGATAATCTTAACTAAATGATCTAGAATGGGAAGAATAAACAGGATTATAAAATTACTCAAGAAATTAGGGTAATCATGAAAAATTAAAATTTAAAGTTTTTAATAAAATTTTCATATTTATTGAAATTTGAGATAAGTCTGTAAATTAAATCATTATTATTGTGTAAGGAACATAATAGGGATCGAAGGCGGCTTTTGAACTGCGGGACCCGAATACCAGAGTTATCAAGTAAGTATAAGCAATTAATTTTTGAACTATAGCACTTAAACACAAACAGGGCATCCAGATGGATGCGACGATTTGAAAGAGATTCTAACTTGAGAAAGGAATCGGTCAATAAAAAGGCATCTCGCGAGGTGTTTGATCGGCGAGGGCAGCCCCGAGAAACACTGACCGTTGAGCAGCGACTCGCCGAAGACCAGGTAGTACAGGTCCTTGTTGACTCCCACCTCCTGGAAGATGGCGAGCACAGCCACCGGGTCCACGGCTGAGATGAGCGCCGAGAACACCAGGCAGTCGATCAGAGACACGTGGTACAGCACGCCGTCCTCCGTGCGCGCCATGGGCCCGATCATGCCCGCCTCTGACAGCCCGAACAGAGCGGGGCCTGCCACAACACGCGTGTGACTCACATAGCATCACAGTGCTTCAGCAACGTTACTCCAAGGGGTTTCTGAAAAGGTTAGTGTGTTGACAATGGGGACTTTTTTGAACCTTTTTAGCTGTATCAGCTTTTATAAATGAATCCGTGCACTTGCATCCAAGTGGTTAGGTACAGCGTGTGTCACTGCGTTCTTCACGTCAACCTCCCTAACAGTGGTTCCCCCAGAGCCCTGCTGACAGCTCAGCACTGCCAAGCTCGAGGATTGCTCAGGAAGGTACATCAAATGTTGTGTGAGCTCAGCATGAGCGCCCATTGTCGCCCAGGGACCATGTCACTAGCCTTCATCTTGACTTTACTTGTCACACCTGAGCTCGATGCATCTCTTAAAGAATCAATTGGATTTGTACATAGTAGCTTTGATATGTAAATTGTCGCATAAACAAAGCCATATGGACACATCAATTTGGACTGCCCCAAACCATGAGCTCCTAGTGACCACCAGGACAAAGTCAGTGGTCGATAAGAAGAAAGACGTCGTCATCCTACGCTTGGCAAACAGGTGTGGGTACTCGACTCGTACTCACAGTAAAAAGTTGCAAAATTAAACAGAAACCTTCCTTGCTTCTTATTCCAATCATAGTTCACATGTGAGAGAAACTTTTACAGAATCACTATTTACTCTAAAAAAACATTTACTACATGTGACTGGTTGGTTATTGCACATTAAACTTAATGGGAATGTGTTCCAAACATATTCGTTATAAATCCAGTTACTTTTCGTAACTGCATATAACTCAATCTTCTCTTAAAGTATTTGGTATCGCCATTCAAGTTGCCTAAACTCTTTAATCGGGCTGAGTTTCGAAAACATGCTATGCTAGCCATCTGGCGGGAGTTACTTACCTATTAAGAATGTATTGATCAGTGTCCCCTGAAACAAAATAAAATTTATATTTTAATTATGTGTAAATAAGAGCACCTAAAACTTAATAAATATGCATGTCAACAAATTAAGAAAAATTATTCTTACAAATTCCATGAAGAGAAAATTTAAATCACCTTTCATGGCATTCTTAAATGTACTTATATTGTACTATTATGGAATAAGAGTACTCACTATTACTGCGTACAAGAGGATCGTGTGGAAATTGAAGGCAAACGCGCGATCGTACAGCGAGTATGCCGACTCCAGGATCACTCTGCACAGAGAGAAAATAGCATTTGCAAAAATAACTCCACACATCTCATTTATCTGTAAGGAGAACTGATGTTGACGTAAAAAAAATTAGTAAATAGTTGTATTTAAATTCAGTGGAAAATTCTGAAGTGACCTTCATAAGGGACCTTCAGGAGGGTCATGTCATCGGAGCATAACGAATGTGTAATGAGGTTTGGGGCGCTTGAATTGTTTGTATTTTGCACACTTGCCTATTAGCATATTTTCATACAAGTACACTCGTTTACTTGCTCACTCGCATACTTGAACACATGTACACAACAGAAATATTATAATTTCTTTTACCTGTATTAGTTAAGGTCAGTTTCTAACTATAGGTTATTCTTAATTCTTTTTAAAAAAAAGCCGTATCAGTGAAAACGTTAATGTCTCAATCTCCTTCGTCACCGTGGAACATTTTAAAAGATAATCACGAAATCACTGCGCTCGTTCCTGGCGCTATGCCGTGACTGAAGATGGCATCGGGAGAAGAGACGCAACAGCCTGTCCTGGGAGGATACTGGAGCAGTTACCCTGCAGCCAGCAGTAACAAGCTCCTCAGCAAGAGACGCCTCTGAGGTTGCAACAGCGAGCGCAGCTTGGGGCTCAACACAGCTCGCTGGTTGGTCGGTGAGTCACGCACTGAATCACGTGGACTAGTCACGTGAGGTCTTGTCCGGGGCGCGCGTCTGGCGGAAGGAAGTGAGGGTTGCGGGCGGTCACCCTTGGTGGAGAGGGGGGGGGGAACTTCTTGATTCGCGTGCAACAGTGATCGTATCAGCGCTCTCTCACGGTCGCCCGACAAGCACCCTCGAGCACATGCTAATCACATCGACCCGTTCGTCTGGTACCGCGATGTATTCAGAGACGCCGCAGGTTTCCCTCTGCAGTGAAGTGTGGGTCGAGACAGTCTGCAGTTGCCTGGTCAGCCCGTCATGTCACGAACTGACGTTTCATTAATACGTATTTTCTGACATACTCCATTTTTGGCTCATGCTGTATTTCGAAAATACATCGTCAATTACAGAAAACTCAGAGGATAGAATTAGTCAGGAAAAAATTAATATCACAACACATACGAACACAGTGAGTTAACAACGAAAAACGGTTGCAACATGAACAGAGAATGCAGTCAGAAATCATTACTTACTGTTCTTGTTGCAGCTGTCCAGTTGTTATCATCCCACTGTATTCTTCTGTGCTGTGATATTCATGTATTCCTGACTGATTCCGTCTCTCTGCGCCGAGTGCCTCGACGTGTCTCACTGTCTCAGGAGCGCGCAGTGATACACTAATGGCCGCCGAGGGAGTGGGGTTGCTAGTAGCTGCAACAACCGCCTGTTTTACCCAAACAAATATATTTTAAAAGTAAAACTGCATAAATGCCATTATTCGATGTGTTATATTTTGATTAGTTTATTAATTCCTTAAATAGGAATTATATTTTTTTATGTGTGACATCTTAGCTCTCGGTATACAGCATTTGGTGGGAATAATTTCGTCCATGTGACGGAAGTCAAGGAACAAACATGTGTAACAATGCTGACATCTGTGGCGGTTAATGTAAAGCAAAGTTCACAAAGACTAAAGAGATCTTGGAAGTATTAACTGTTTAATGAATTTCAACAAGATGGACAGTATTTAAATAAAATTCCTTGTCGAAAATCTGGTCCAAAGTAGGGGTTCAGTATGTTTTCTAGTCTTTTTTCGCTTTTATCGGAGCCGTTTCATTATTAAGTTTAAAATTACGCTCTGCAAAAGGAATGATTCGATGAATGACTTAGCTGCTCCAGGAACGAATCGTAGCGGCGGGTGCGGAGACTAAGTTTGATTGGCGTCCACGAATGTCGTTGAAACCACAATTCGCGTATATTTATCACGCTCAGCATTCTTTTGAAGAAATCTGAGTTAAATTTCGTGCTCGAGTTTCGTATTAAAAGTGTATTTGCAACATGAGAACACATGTATTTGCGCTATACCGATGTTTGATATGTCACATCACTGAAGAGTACTGAAAGAAACGCGCACAAGGGGCCTAGTAACAGTTTAGTATGAGTATTCACACAAATGACTTTGTATTGTTATAATCCTGTACACATTCAAACGGTTCAAAGAATTCCGACAGGAAGGAACTAGAGCAGAGCTGCAGTGGTCAGGCCGTGGCTGGTGGAGTCGAGAAGGGGAGGTATAGTGCGGGCCAGAAGTCCTGCGAGGTTAGTAGCGTGACTGGTAAGTACGCTGGAAGGAGGATGTAGAATATCCTTGGGCGCAGAATTTTTCTTAGAATGCTAAATGCGTTCAAAATATGTTGGTCGTGAAGTTCTTAGCGAGCAATGCGTGGATACATGTATGATTATTTCAGAACAGTTGACGAGTAACTCGGCCATGTCGAGTGGGCACTGTTTGGTCGTCACTGTAGGGCTCGACCCGTCCGTTCCACGCAGGGCGTTCCCGTTGAACAATGGAGGCAGCTCGCAGGACTTGTGACCCACACTATGTACTCGCGGGAGGTGTGAGCCGCACTATGTACTCGCGGGACTTGTGACCTGCCCTATGTACTCGCGGGACTTGTGACCCACACTATGTACTCGCGGGACTTGTGACCTGCACTATGTACTCGCGGGACTTGTGACCGGCACTATGTACTCGCGGGACTTGTGACCCGCCCTATGTACTCGCGGGACTTGTGACCGGCACTATGTACACACGGGACTTGTGACCTGCACTATGTACTCGCGGGACTTGTGACCCGCCCTATGTACTCGCGGGACTTGTGACCCACACTATGTACTCACGGGACTTGTGACCTGCACTATGTACTCGCGGGACTTGTGACCGGCACTATGTACTCGCGGGACTTGTGACCCACACTATGTACTCGCGGGACTTGTGACCGGCACTATGTACACACGGGACTTGTGACCTGCACTATGTACTCGCGGGACTTGTGACCCGCCCTATGTACTCGCGGGACTTGTGACCCACACTATGTACTCACGGGACTTGTGACCCGCCCTATGTATTCGCGGGACTTGTGACCCACACTATGTACTCACGGGACTTGTGACCTGCACTATGTACTCGCGGGACTTGTGACCGGCACTATGTACTCGCGGGACTTGTGACCCGCCCTATGTACTCGCGGGACTTGTGACCGGCACTATGTACACACGGGACTTGTGACCTGCACTTTATACTCGCGGGACTTGTGACCCGCCCTATGTACTCGCGGGACTTGTGACCCACACTATGTACTCACGGGACTTGTGACCTGCACTATGTACTCGCGGGACTTGTGACCGGCACTATGTACACACGGGACTTGTGACCTGCACTATGTACTCGCGGGACTTGTGACCCGCCCTATGTACTCGCGGGACTTGTGACCCACACTATGTACTCACGGGACTTGTGACCTGCACTATGTACTCGCGGGACTTGTGACCGGCACTATGTACTCGCGGGACTTGTGACCGGCACTATGTACACACGGGACTTGTGACCTGCACTATGTACTCGCGGGACTTGTGACCCGCCCTATGTACTCGCGGGACTTGTGACCCACACTATGTACTCACGGGACTTGTGACCTGCACTATGTACTCGCGGGACTTGTGACCGGCACTATGTACTCGCGGGACTTGTGACCCGCACTATGTACTCACGGGACTTGTGACCCACACTATGTACTCACGGGACTTGTGACCTGCACTATGTACTCGCGGGACTTGTGACCGGCACTATGTACTCGCGGGACTTGTGACCTGCACTATGTACTCGCGGGACTTGTGACCCGCACTATGTACTCGCGGGACTTGTGACCCACACTATGTACTCACGGGACTTGTGACCTGCACTATGTACTCGCAGGACTTGTGACCCACACTATGTACTCGCGGGACTTGTGACCCGCACTATGTACTCGCGGGACTTGTGACCCGCACTATGTACTCGCGGGACTTGTGACCCGCACTATGTACTCGCGGGACTTGTGACCGGCACTATGTACACACGGGACTTGTGACCTGCACTATGTACTCGCGGGACTTGTGACCCGCCCTATGTACTCGCGGGACTTGTGACCCGCACTATGTACTCGCGGGACTTGTGACCGGCACTATGTACTCGCGGGACTTGTGACCTGCACTATGTACTCGCGGGACTTGTGACCCGCACTATGTACTCGCGGGACTTGTGACCCGCACTATGTACTCGCGGGACTTGTGACCCACACTATGTACTCACGGGACTTGTGACCTGCACTATGTACTCGCGGGACTTGTGACCCGCACTATGTACTCGCGGGACTTGTGACCCGCACTATGTACTCGCGGGACTTGTGACCGGCACTATGTACACACGGGACTTGTGACCTGCACTATGTACTCGCGGGACTTGTGACCCGCCCTATGTACTCGCGGGACTTGTGACCCACACTATGTACTCACGGGACTTGTGACCTGCACTATGTACTCGCGGGACTTGTGACCGGCACTATGTACTCGCGGGACTTGTGACCCACACTATGTACTCGCGGGACTTGTGACCCGCCCTATGTACTCGCGGGACTTGTGACCCACACTATGTACTCATGGGACTTGTGACCCGCCCTATGTACTCGCGGGACTTGTGACCCACACTATGTACTCGCGGGACTTGTGACCGGCACTATGTACTCGCGGGACTTGTGACCCACACTATGTACTCACGGGACTTGTGACCCGCCCTATGTACTCGCGGGACTTGTGACCCGCACTATGTACTCGCGGGACTTGTGACCCGCACTATGTACTCGCGGGACTTGTGACCCGCACTATGTACTCGCGGGACTTGTGACCCACACTATGTACTCACGGGACTTGTGACCTGCACTATGTACTCGCGGGACTTGTGACCCGCACTATGTACTCGCGGAACTTGTGACCCGCACTATGTACTCGCGGGACTTGTGACCGGCACTATGTACACACGGGACTTGTGACCTGCACTATGTACTCGCGGGACTTGTGACCCGCCCTATGTACTCGCGGGACTTGTGACCCGCCCTATGTACTCGCGGGACTTGTGACCCACACTATGTACTCACGGGACTTGTGACCTGCACTATGTACTCGCGGGACTTGTGACCGGCACTATGTACTCACGGGACTTGTGACCCACACTATGTACTCGCGGGACTTGTGACCGGCACTATGTACACACGGGACTTGTGACCTGCACTATGTACTCGCGGGACTTGTGACCCGCCCTATGTACTCGCGGGACTTGTGACCCACACTATGTACTCGCGGGACTTGTGACCCGCCCTATGTACTCGCGGGACTTGTGACCCACACTATGTACTCACGGGACTTGTGACCTGCACTATGTACTCGCGGGACTTGTGACCTGCACTATGTACTCGCGGGACTTGTGACCCGCCCTATGTACTCGCGGGACTTGTGACCGGCACTATGTACACACGGGACTTGTGACCTCTACTATGTACTCGCGGGACTTGTGACCAGCCCTATGTACTCGCGGGACTTGTGACCCACACTATGTACTCACGGGACTTGTGACCTGCACTATGTACTCGCGGGACTTGTGACCGGCACTATGTACTCGCGGGACTTGTGGCCGGCACTATGTACACACGGGACTTGTGACCTGCACTATGTACTCGCGGGACTTGTTACCCGCCCTATGTACTCGCGGGACTTGTGACCCACACTATGTACTCACGGGACTTGTGACCTGCACTATGTACTCGCGGGACTTGTGACCGGCACTATGTACTCGCGGGACTTGTGACCCGCACTATGTACTCACGGGACTTGTGACCTGCACTATGTACTCGCGGGACTTGTGACCTGCACTATGTACTCGCGGGACTTGTGACCTGCACTATGTACTCGCGGGACTTGTGACCCACACCATGTACTCACGGGACTTGTGACCTGCACTATGTACTCGCGGGACTTGTGACCGGCACTATGTACTCGCGGGACTTGTGACCCGCACTATGTACTCGCGGGACTTGTGAGCAACACTATGTACTCGTGGGACTTGTGACCGGCACTATGTACTCGCGGGACTTGTGACCCGCACTATGTACTCGCGGGACTTGTGACCTGCACTATGTACTCGCGGGACTTGTGACCGGCACTATGTACTCGCGGGACTTGTGACCCGCACTATGTACTCGCGGGTCTTGTGAGCGGCACTATGTACTCGCGGGACTTGTGACCCGCACTATGTACTCGCGGGACTTGTGACCTGCACTATGTACTCGCGGGACTTGTGACCTGCACTATGTACTCACGGGACTTGTGACCCGCACTATGTACTCGCGGGACTTGTGACTGGCACTATGTACTCGCGGGACTTGTGACCTGCACTATGTACTCGCGGGACTTGTGACCTGCACTATGTACTCACGGGACTTGTGACCCGCACTATGTACTCACGGGACTTGTGACCCGCACTATGTACTCACGGGACTTGTGACCTGCACTATGTACTCGCGGGACTTGTGACCTGCACTATGTACTCGCGGGACTTGTGACCCACACTATGTACTCACGGGACTTGTGACCTGCACTATGTACTCGCGGGACTTGTGACCGGCACTATGTACTCGCGGGACTTGTGACCCACACTATGTACTCACGGGACTTGTGACCCGCCCTATGTACTCGCGGGACTTGTGACCCACACTATGTACTCGCGGGACTTGTGACCTGCACTATGTACTCGCGGGACTTGTGACCTGCACTATGTACTCACGGGACTTGTGACCCGCACTATGTACTCACAGGACTTGTAACCCGCACTATGTACTCGCGGGACTTGTGACCCACACTATGTACTCACGGGACTTGTGACCTGCACTATGTACTCGCGGGACTTGTGACCTGCACTATGTACTCACGGGACTTGTGACCCGCACTATGTACTCACAGGACTTGTGACCCGCCCTATGTACTCGCGGGACTTGTGACCCACACTATGTACTCACGGGACTTGTGACCTGCACTATGTACTCGCGGGACTTGTGACCTGCACTATGTACTCACGGGACTTGTGACCCGCACTTTGTACTCACGGGACTTGTGACCCGCACTTTGTACTCGCGGGACTTGTGACCTGCACTATGTACTCGCGGGACTTGTGACCTGCACTATGTACTCGCGGGACTTGTGACCTGCACTATGTACTCACGGGACTTGTGACCCGCACTATGTACTCGCGGGACTTGTGACCTGCACTTTGTACTCGCGGGACTTGTGACCTGCACTATGTACTCGCGGGACTTGTGACCTGCACTATGTACTCGCGGGACTTGTGACCTGCACTATGTACTCGCGGGACTTGTGATCCGCACTTTGTACTCACGGGACTTGTGAGCCGCACTATGTACTCGCGGGACTTGTGACCCGCACTTTGTACTCGCGGGACTTGTGAACCGCACTATGTACTCGCGTGACTTGTGACCGGCACTATGTACACACGGGACTTGTGAGCCGCACTATGTACTCACGTGACTTGCGACCCGCACTATGTACTCGCGGGACTTGTGACCGGCACTATGTACTCACGGGACTTGTGACCCGCACTATGTACTCGCGGGACTTGTGACCCGCACTATGTACTCGCGGGACTTGCGACCCGCACTATGTACTCGCGGGACTTGTGACCTGCACTATGTACTCGCGGGACTTGTGACCGGCACTTTGTACTCGCGGGACTTGTGAACCGCACTATGTACTCGCGGGACTTGTGACCCGCACTATGTACTCGCGGGACTTGTGACCGGCACTATGTACTCACGGGGGCAGCAGCACCAGGAAGAACAGCCGAGGTGTGAAGGTGAGGATGGCGAACTCGTGCACGTCGCTCAGCGGCACGATGTTGTCCTCGGGGTTGTCTGGCACCGGCACGCCGTAGCCACTGGGACACCGTTCAGTACATCACAGACCGCCATGCTCTTAGCTATAGCATGCACTGAGCACAGATTCATCGCCAGATTATATCTTTATTTATTCAATACTTAGTAGTTAAATTCATGGGTAGTGGTGGCATCCTAAAATTTGCCAACTTCAGAATAAATACATTATATAATATTTTCATATAATGTTTTCTAATCTCTTATCGGTAAACCTTATAGAGAATTTTATGTGTTGTTTTTTAATATGAATTTTTTTTTGATCTCATTAAGCATGTTGTAGTTCGTATTTCTCAAATTTATTGTAAATAGGTATTTCAATTGAACTGGCATGAACTGAGCGACATGTTCCCACCGCATTGCAGTAGTTACTTACTAGATGACTCCTCCGACTGTCACGCCCATGAGGATCATCAGGCTGCAACAGAGGACACGTGACTTCAACACTGCACAGAGAGAACAGCCAGGTTTACGAATAATTGTTGTTTGGCTGAAGGCTTCAATGATCCTCTCCTCCCCTGCTCATAAACCAGAATTTTTTTTTTTTTTTTTTTTTTTTTTGTAAACGCTAAAGTGAGAAATATCAAGCCAGCAAAATGTGTACATTAAGGTTCTTTCAAAAGGATTTTTATTTAGTTAACATAAATCATACTATTACTGTCAGTTCACTGCTGAATTTTCTGTTTCTAAATCACTTAATATGAAAACCTCATCCTAACGACTGATTACTCTACAAACAGCTAAACTAACTAGTCTTCTTATAATCGTGTGCCCCCATTTCAAATTTGGTACCAGTGTTACAGAAGTTGGGAAGAGGAATGTAGGTTATTTGGGATGGAAGTTAAGAGGAAAATAAAATATTTCAAATTGCTCCTTCTCCGTGACCAAAACCAATAAACCTATACTATCTAAATGTATGTTTACAATGTTAACACTGTAATAGTTCTACTTAAGCACGTGTTTGAACAGAGTGTAGCTGCAGTGTTCACTCACCACGACTCTGGCACTCGAGACGACAGCCAGTGCGCGTGGTGGAAGCCTGCAAACAAGAGTAGACGTCTCAAAGCTGTTCACTTACAGAGTGAACACAGCGACCCTCTCCATGTGCGCCTATGTTTGAATACTCGCCGTAAACTAGTAACATGTTCAGTTCGAAATGACTAACTTTCGGGTAAAACGTTTAAAACAATTTATCTTCCTGAAAAACTGGTCGTCAAAAATTATTTTTGGTATATGTGCTGTTACAGAGTATATTTGATCAACAAAATATCTTAAATAAAGCTAACCTTATAAAGAAGAAGTGTGATGATGGCGTCTCCGGGAACTTCTCTAAAACAAAAAGTTAGATGGTGGCCACTTTAAAAAAAAAATTGCTATTGGTAATTTTTCCCAGATCTAATTTAAATTTCAAATGTTTCCGACAGAACCAAACTTATAAATTGATAATGACGAGCCACCCATGAAGATAAAATAGGAGACGATGCTCAAATATTTTTATGTATTCAAGGATTTTTGTTTGTTAATCGAACGATTAAATGATAAAATGGATCACAGACAACTGTTTTGAGAAACAATTGTATCCTATGTTACTTAAAATATATTTTATAATATATGTTTAAAGAAATACATCAAATGCCATACCAAGTTTAAATTTTGGGTCATAGACTGTTAATCATCGATATGGTTAAAACATTTTAATAAACGGTTAGGTTCCAGATGTTCAAAGATTGGTTGTACGCTGTCCTATTCAACGAACGAAAGTCCCATCATGACGCGGAGTTCTGTGAGCACTGGTGTTCGCACAAGGCGACCATTGTACGGAAACTTCCCAGCACTGTCGCAGTTGAGGGGTGGGTCCCAGGCAGGGGCGCAACAACAGGGGGGGGGGCAAGGGTATTTTGCCCCCCCCCCCCTCTGAAACTTTGAAGTGGGGGCAAACGGGGGCAAAGAAAGTTCTGTGTAATCAATTTTTAGGTAATAAAACTGCTTAAATAGCACCATTTTCCACCTTGAAATACAAATTTTTTTCCCGGGGGAGGATCCCCGGACCCCCCGCTTCAATAGGGGGGAACGATGATTCTTTATAAAAAGGTATATTGCCCCCCTTTGGAAATGTAGTTGTTGCGCCCCTGGTGCCAGGGGAGCTGACCGCCGCTACGTCTCGCTCAGGCGGCCAGCGGGGTCGCTACCCAGTGGTGCTGGTCATCGCTGCTGCACATCTGGAGGGGACCGGACACTCACCGACCTTGGCCAGACCCGTGACTACCACGAAGAGGGACGCGGCCATGAGCAGCCCCACCTCGCCCCAGCGCCAGCTGGCCACGTGTATGCCGTGCGCCGCCGTGTATGCCGTGTGGTTGTCGGGAGGCGGCGGGAACTGCTCGCGGTGGGCGGCGGCCGCCCCCAAGCCCAGCAGAGCCCAGGCGCCGCGTGCTGCCATCGCCGCCTCTCGCGCGCCTCTGCCCCCTCTGCCCCGCCGCCCCCCGCTCGGGGCTTGGCGTGACGTCAGCAAGGCCAGCGCTGTCCAAGGTCAGCGCCCGTCTTCTCGCCGTCCACCGAGGTCCTGGTCGCCCTGGTCCGGGTGTTCCCAGGCGTTTAGTGTCGGCAACACTCTTTTTGGGGCTGAAATGGTTACTCACTCGTTCGCGTGGTTTTTGTGTCTACAGTTTTCACTTGGAAGAAGTTTCATTTCAATGGGGACGTAACCAAAGGGGCGATATTCACCCTCCCTGAGAACATAATTGTAAAAATGTTGTATTACTGTACTGAATATGTGGAAATAACCATGAAGCGACTGCTTGGGAAGTGTTTGCTGCTCTGGAGAAAGCAGCGGGAACTAAGCAGGTAGGCCCCTCCTGCGCAAGAACACTTGTGGTCTGTCAGCGGTCTGTCAGCGGATCCTTCAGCGCCGCTTGGCAGCTCTTTTTCCCGCGGGTGAGGGTAGCTCAGCTCGGATTGTAGACGAGGAAAGTGAAGCCAGGATGTGAGGTCGGCTCAACTTAATACAACGTTTTCTGGTTTTGGACTTAAAGAAGCATTGAGTGGACATCATGACTGCCATATTTTATAATGGTTCCCAGGTAATGGTCTGGGTTAACTTTGGCTTAACTTCCGCTAGTTCACGCCCTCCTAACACATTTGTCTTGACCGCGCAGTGACTCACGCACTAGCGTCACTGTGACTGACACAAAAAGCTCGCAGCAACATGTCAATTAGTACATTAGCCAGCGCTAATAGACCTTCGAAGATGCACTTAATTAGCGTGGCCGTGTGTCTGAAGGAGACGGGAGAGAACTAAATGCAATGAGAAATACTAAAATACAATGAAACCTCTAAAGTACGACAGAAACAAAAATAATTGTATTACAATAGATTTCATCTAAAACCAGCATAATAAAATAAACACTAGACAACAGGAGAAACCAACAGTTTTACTTACAACACAAACCACAATAACCAACAAATTACAATGAGAAACAGTGAAATATAACATAAACCCATATCCTAATATCAAACTTACTAACATACATAAGAAACCATTAGAATTTCTTTACAAAAGAAACTATCAAAAACCTACATAATCCATTGGATAAAATTAGAACTGAAAATAAAAACAACAGAAAATTATACCCATAAACAAATAAAAACCAACAGAATACAATATATAAAAAAACTAGAACAAAAACTAACAGAATGACATAACAGTACCCAATGAAAAAATAACAGAAACTAGTGGAATGACTTTAAAAAAAACATTTATTATAACAACAAGAATCAGCTAAACTTAACCTTTTTTTTTCTGTTTACAACAAATCCAATTTAAAAAATGAATCCAGTAGCTACTGAAAACAGGAACAACAGTACATACTGACTGTTATAACTACTCAACAGAAACCAACGAAATTTAGTGCCCCATAATTTTTTCTTGTAAACACCTGACACCTACTGATTTCCTGCATCTGCTATAAGGGCAAGAATAGGGTACCAATTGAAGTGTGGTTTCCCGTGCCTCAACTCACGGGGCAGTGAAACTGTGGTGAATGGGTGACTTCACCTCTTGGCTTGCGGGCAGTAGAGTGTGTGCCAGACAGAGATGCCCGGGGTGTTAGAGCGCCTCAGGTCGCTTGCTGAGACTATGAACAACACTCGGAGCACTAGTGCAATCTATTTATTGTGTGCAAGCACTTAACATCAACTACGCTCGGACATGATCTGTCTCCTTGACAAAGTCTGTAACTTGTTGTTGCACGTACTGATGTGGCAGGCGGAAAGCATCCGGGTATCGAAGCCACTGTGCGATCCGCTGCTCAAAGCGCACACCTAAGCGCAGTCCCGTACTGGATACATGTGTAAGAGGGTACAGCGAAGCATCCAACCTGACATGCACAGTGATGTAATGCAATTACTCAACATGTTATTGAAACAAATAATGTTAAACACCCTTAGGTTACTTAGAGAGTACAATGATGCACATAACACAAAGTGTCTTAAGGTAAGCTGCACAATTACCCTAACATATTACTTATAGAAAATACATTGAAATACATTGCAGGAGTGCCCACAAGGGGGGGGGGGGTAACGACGCAGACTGCGTCATTAAAATTTCAGGGGGGGGGGGTTAAAAGACGAGAAAAATGTATATATTATTTACATAATTATAGCTTCTAATGTGAAAATACGTTTCCGGTGCTTTGATAATTGAAAGGGATCTTGTAAATCAAATTGGCAACCCCGCACTTTCCTCAACAAAAGCAGTTATCTGTCGGTTCAGGATGGAAATATTACCTGATATGACCAAAATTATTATTAGAAAATCAGTTTAAATTAATGCAAAATGTGATAAAATGTAATACTAAAAAAGTATAATATTATAAAATAATTGAGTAAATCATTGAGAAAATGGCATAAAAAATTTCGGGGGGGGGGGGGGGGGCAATATTAGGTTAGGGGGGTGAGTCATAGTTTTTTGGGGGGGTGTGGGCACCTCTGCATTAGGTGTGCCTAGAGAGTTAGTGAATGCACATTAAGTCGTGCGACCTGAAAGTGACTTGATAAATGTGTCATCTGGGCAATAAGTTCAAACATAGGCCATGTAGGATACTAGAACACAGATGTCAATAGTCCTCATATCTAATTAATTAAAGAACACATTGGTGCACTTCTCACAGAACAATGCGGTCCTGTGCGGCCGAAACTGAATAACTGTCAAAGTGGCTGAGTTCATTACAATGCAGCCATGTCCAATCTCGTGTCCGGGCGAAATTATGTAGTTGTGGTTAAATGCACATTCCTGAAAGTTATAATAAATAATGCAGCCCATATCTGAAAAGGGAAGTGTGGTCAGGCCGCCGGTTTGAAAAACGATAATTAAAAGAAGAACTAACTATCTGGATGTTGTTTGCAGAAGTTGACGCTCCGTGGTGTGAGAGACGTGGCCCGGACGGGAATGACTTCCACCAGGGGTTGTGTTCGCGGGAGATGCGCATCAATTTAAGGTCATGTTTGTGTAAAGAAATAAAACCTTTACATTTTTTGTAAATTGTTTACAGAGGTTGCTCGCTTATTACGCCCTTTTAAATGTCTCCTGTAACCACAGAAATAATACATTATGAATACAAAAAATAGTTCCTGCTGTGTCTTTCACAGGGGCGAAAGCCAACTCGGTGTTCAAGGTTGCTGCACTCGCTGTGTTGCACTGCCCTGCCCCTGGCTAATGTTCAGCACGGGACACGGTCATACTCTGAATACACATGTTTTTTTTTCTGAGCTGGTGGAACAAAACGGCCTGTGTGACAATAGGGAACACCGGCAATTGACGTCGCATAAAATTAAAATTTTAACAGTTATATCAATATATTAGTATTAATAAAAGTATCTTTATCTTTGGAAATCTCACAGTGCAATTAGTTTATGTGTGGTCTATAGTAGTCTTCTTCAAATCCTGTTTTTTTTTAGATATACTGTGTATTATATTCATTACCTTGGTGCAGCTTCCGGAAAATATCTACGTACCGTAGTTTGCATTTCATGGTGCAGACACCAAAACCTTCATCATCTAAGAAGTTTTGAGGCTGGTTCCACCTTAACCCAACATTCACTGCAAGCACCGCTGTATTTACTGTTGTGATTGGAAGTTGGCAGACATGAAGGCCAGGAGTATTCATGTGATGGCGGACCTTTGATAGATCATAACTGGAACGTGTTGTTATATCTTGTAAGCAATAGTGAATAATAAAGAAATAAAACATGGCACAATCGGTAGGATCGCCTACAGGTGTTCAAAATACCGGTAGCCAGCGGTGGGCCATGTGGCGCTAGAAGAACGAACTAGTTTGAGCAGTCTCTGTGTGCGTGTGTGTCGGGCGGGTTAGACAATGGAGTCGTTCAAACCGCCACCGTGTCTAGCTCTCGATGGCAATTTGTGTGAAAATTATCGCAAGTTCAGGCAGAGTTTTGACATTTTCATGCTGGCGACGGGCTATGAATCGAAGTCGTCGGCAGTTAAGGTTGCCATGTGGCTCAATATAATCGGAGACGAAGCTGTGGAGCTATACAACACGTTTGACCTCTCGGACGAAGACAAGACGGATTTTACAAAGGTAACAGCAGCGTTTGAGGCCTACTGTAACCCGAAAAAGAACATCGTCGTGGAACGCTTTAAGTTCATCTGTCGTTCGCAAGAATAGGGTGAGTTGTTTGGCTCATTTTTGAGGGATCTAAAGAAACTTGTGAAAAGCTGTGACTTTAAAGAGCAGCAGATAGTGTGGTTAAGGATCGCATAGTACTTGGCATTCGAGATAAAGGCCTACAAAAAAGACTGTAAAGAGAGCCTGATCTTAGCCTAGGCAAGGTAGTTGAACAATGCCGAGTGGCAGAATTTGGCAAACAGCGTGCAGGTGTTGTACAGAGCAAGGTGGTCACTCCAGTGCATTACCATGTCGAAACAATGAAGGAGGAGTCCCAGAGTGAACAGGGGATCGACGCAGTTTGGAGGACATCAAAACAACTGAGACAACCGCATCTACAGCAGGTGGTCAAATGAGGCTTTCGGTGTCGACAGTGTAGAAGAGAGCACAAGAAAAATGAGTGCCCAGAATTTGGAAAAGAGTGCTACAAGTGTAAAAAAATTCAATCACTTTGCAGTTGCATGAACTAGTCAGGTGCAAGAGGTTAGGGTAACTGAGTCGACATGTGGGCCAGAGGACTTCTTTGTAAGTACGCTGCAAGTTGTAGGATCAGGCGAATGCCGTGCTATCATAGAGAGTGTCAAACAGTATCGTAAGGAGTGAGTCCAGGATGTGTGTGTGTGGGACCAGAGTGTACAATTTAAGTTGGACACAGGGTCGGAAGTAAATATACTGTCACAGTCTCTCGTGAAGCAGGTTGACGGCACAACTGAGCTAAAGCAACCTAACGTAACCCTGGAAGGATTCGGTGGTCACAAAATAAAGCCAGTGGGGTGGTTGCATCACACCATTTGGGTGCTACAGGTTTAGAAGACTCCCATTTGGTTTATCCAGTGCACCAGAAATATTTCAACGTGTGGATGTGGAGAACTTTGGTCACATTCCAGGGGTAATAGTATATTTTGATGATTTGTTGGTTGCAGCAGCTGATGAGCAGGAACATGACAAGATATTATTGCAGGTAGCACAGAGAGCTAAGGACCTTAATGTACAATTCAACAAAGCCAAGATTCAGTTCAAACAACCTGAATTGAAGTATTTTGGACATGTCTTGGCCAAGAACGGTATGCAACCAGATCCAGAACAGGTGCAGGCAGTGCTCGCGCTACAGGCACCCATCAACAAGGTAGAACTTCAACGGGTATTGGGTTTTATAAGCTATCTACGAAATTTTTTGCCTAACCTAGCCTCCGTCATTGCACCCCTGCATGAATTACTGAAAACTAATGTTGAGTGGCAATGGCTGCCGGTACACGAAGAAGCATGGAGGTACGTCAAAGAGTTGGTCAGGACGACTAAAGTGTTAGGTCTGTTCGACACCAACAAGCCTCTGTCGATGCAGTGTGATGCATCCAAGGATGGCTTGGGGTGTTGTTTGATGTGCGGGGATCAACCCATCGCCTATCCGTCTCGGAGTTTGTCTCCAGCAGAGAAAAACTACGCACAGGTAGAGAAGGAAATGCTAAGTATAGTGTTTGCAGCACAGAAATTTCATCAATTCATATATGGGAGTAACATCACTATGTACACAGATCACAAACCTCTTGTGCCCGTATTCAAGAAAAATGTGGGAGAGGTCTACTCAGTATGACTACAGGGTATGAAACTTAAGTTGCTGTGGTACACACTGTCAGTGAAGTACATTCCGGGCAAACTGATGCATGTAGCGGATCTGTTGTCACGGTCTTATATATAAGAGTGTGACGATGGAGAGGCTGAGCTGACCAAAGAAATGGTTCACACCATCGGTGTGTGTGACAGTGTTCAGATGTCAGAAGAGCGAAAGGCTGAGTTCAGACAGGCAACGTCAGGTGGTGAAGTACTAAGTGAGGTGATGCAATACTGTCAAACAGAATGGCCAGAACATAAAAATCGAGTCAGCCAATAGGTACAAGCATATTTTGTTCAGAGACATAACTTGCATGCCGACAACGGTCTCCTATTTCTAAATGACCGTGTAGTGGTACAGGAACGTTGCGTCCGCAAATGCTACTCCGTCTGCACGAAGGACACCTAGGCAACGAGAGAGCCAAAGCTGATGCCAGACAGCTGTTGTACTGGCCGAACATGTCAGTGGGCATCGAAGCAACGGTTATTATGTGCTTTGTGTGTCAGAAGTTCAGAAGCAGGAACACAGCAGAGCCACTAATTAGTCATGAGGTCCCAACGCTACCATTTGAAAAAGTTGGTGTTGATTTGTGTGACTTTGGAGGGAAGAGTTACTTGGTCTTGGTGGACTACTTTTCCAAGTGGATGGAAGTGGTACTAGTTGAAAACAAACAAGTTGGGGATGTAAAGACAGCACTGTTGACCGTGTTTCTAACACACGGAGTCCCGAAAGTGATCGTATCTGACAACATGCCGTTTAATTCATACAAGTACAAGCAATTTTCAACATGTTGGGATTTTGAAGTTGTGACAACAAGCCCAAATTACCCGAGGTCTAATGGGCAAGCAGAGCGGGCGGTGCAAGTTCCAAAGAACATGCTCAGAAGATGCCTGGATCTGAAAACTGACTTGTCAGTCATGCTACTTGAGTATAGAAATACTCCCCTGTCG
This sequence comes from Bacillus rossius redtenbacheri, assembly GCF_032445375.1. Lineage (NCBI taxonomy): Eukaryota > Metazoa > Arthropoda > Insecta > Phasmatodea > Bacillidae > Bacillus > Bacillus rossius. Next base: position 40,271,371 of record NC_086344.1, read on the forward strand.
GGAGTGGGAGTGTCACCAGCACAGCTACTCATGAGCCGGTGTGTGCGGACCAAGTTGCCAGTCAGCAAGAAACTGTTAACACCGCAAGTACACACCAAAGTAACTCAGGCGTTACAAGACAGGCAAGATAAAAGCAAGCAGTGGCACGATCAAAGGGCAAAAATAAAAAGAGGGTTCAACCAGCAGGACCGAGTGTTGCTATTGACGCCGTCCCCGTTGCCTGATCTGAATTTACGTAAATTTAAACTGGTGGGTTAATTTTGAATCTCAAGGGTGGGGTTCCTGGCCTTGTGGCTGCAGGCAGGGATGCGGCGACAAAGGACTCCCCGGGCTGTTATGGCCTCCCAGGACGCCTTATTAATGAAACACTCACGTACTTGTAGCCGTTTTATTGCGTAGCACAGTCTACACGCCACACGTTCACGTAACTGGCCGCTTCATCGTCGACCTAAGCTCCGCGCACGATGAACCTGTTATGGCTTCTGCGAGAGTACTCGGACGCGACGTGAGGTGTGTGGGCGATCGGTCCCGCAAATTACTTATGAAAACACATTTCACTAAAGGACGGCAGGTCCCGCGAATTTACTTATGAAAACACATTACACTAAAAGGACGGTAGGTCCCGCGAATTTACTTATGAAAACACGTTACACTAAATTACTGTGATTAGTCCCGCACAGGAGGATATGCACAAGCGGCTAGTCCGCGGGGTGGCGAAGGCCACGTTAAGCTGGGAACGGACACGGTGGAATCTGGTACGATATCACACACGTGGCCGTGGCACGTCCCAGTTGATGACTCGTCCGAATGTTTGTGGTCGCGTTTGGCGCAGTGCCGCCCTGCGTGGGCAAAGAACTATGTCCCGAGGTGGGACGTTATAGCGTGAGGCGCAGGTGCCACGAAGGATCACCTAATTGCTTACGTAAAATATAAAAATCCCTGATGGGATACACATTTTATTAATAGACCGCGCGAAGTGGCTAACGGCCGAGTTGGGCCGACCGGGGAGCTGATATAAAACGGTTTGGCTATAATTACCTATTGCAGTTACAAGATGTTGGCGCGAAAGTTGAAGGCTCCCCGTGCGTGGGCTGCCGGCCCGGGCGAGTGCTGGATGGCGACTGACTAACCTCCCTGGCCGCCGGGGCCAGGGAGGGGGGAAATTCCACGGGAAAACTACGGAGCTCGGGAAGATGACTTCGGCCAGTTTTGTGAATGATAACCCTTTATAAAATGATTATTAACTTAACATTAATTATTGATGGTTTTAGATTTATTAGTTTCTGTTTATATTATCAAATGCATGAATAAACAATACCCTTGCGCAGTGCCACACCCGGCCGGGCGCTTTGCACACGTAGGAGGCCGTGACTGACGTCACGCCGTTCGGGGAACTGCACTACGTTGCGCGCACGGGCGCGTTCGGGGCGCGGCACTTATCAGGTGTTGAGGACACATAACGGCCTGTGCTCTCAGAGGGAGCACCGACGACGGCGTCACTATATAAAGACAGACAATGGGAACCTGCAGAAGTAGTGCGAGAAGCGGGGACACCAAGATTGTATGTGGTCAGGGATCAAGAGGGTCCGTAAATCAGAAGAAACACTGTACATCTGAGACCGTCGGCTTTGCCTGTGGAGAAGCATGATAGACGGTCCAGCCTAGACTTCAACTTCAGAGGGTTTGCACCAGGGGCCAGGTATAAGAGCAGCCGACCGAAGGAGAAGGAAAAGTCAGCCAGCAAGGAGATGCTGCTGTGGAGCCGTCGAGCGAAGGACAAGAAAAAGTCAGCCAGCAGGGAGAGGTTGCTGTGAGTGTGTGTGAGAACAAGGGGGCAATTGTGGAGTATCCGGTGCGCACAAAGAGTGGCTGGGAAATCAGATTCCCCGCAAGATTGAGAGACTAGTTCGTCAAACGCTGTGGCAGTGCGTTATTCGTTAGGGGATGGTGTTGTGATTGGAAGTTGGCAGACATGAAGGCCAGCAATATTCATGTAATGGCGGACCTTTGATATATCATAACTGGAACGTGTTGTTATATCTTGTAAGCAATAGTGAATAATAAAGAAATAAAACATTTACCATGTTTCAACATACACACAAGGTAAACTTGCTTATATGTGGTTTAACCTTAATATTAAATACAAAACAGAAGGAAGATAGCCCAAGTTCGACATCTTTAAAGTGTGGCAGAACATCAACAAGATAAGGTATGTTTGTTTTGATTTTATTATTTTTATACAAAACCAAATAGCTAAAGTTACAAAAATATATAATTTCCTATATACATATAATATTTAATTCTTCTTGACAAATATAATTAGGCATTAACTATATTGATTATGAACAACAAAATTTAAAGGCTGTAATATCACGCACAAATAATTTAAAACTAAATCTGTCACAGCCTCTATCGAAGTATAATAAAAGAAAAATTTGGAAAGCTAAATTTATATTCTCTGAAACCAACATGGCCACCAACTGGGAATCGTTAATATAAACAGGTGCAGAAAGTACAACATTAAAAAACTTATTTTAAGAACTCCTAGAAAAAAATTAGAGTGATGAATATATGCATATTATGTTCTCAATTATATTTCTGGATGTAAATTACAAATAGTTTCTGCAACCTCTACAATACACTGCAGGAGTTGTTACCATATGTCAACTATGTACCGAATCATTCGATTTGCAGAACGAAATTTTAAATTATATAATGAAACTTCTCTGATAAAAGTGAAAAAGAAAATACTGATTTTCGCCCAGAAATATTATTAAAATACTGCCCATCTTTAAAAAAAACATTAAACCATTAATAAAATAAAGTTTCCCTTTGTATTTGTAAACTTCTGTTCGCGCAATCCGTCACATATGGCAGTTCCATAGTTGTTACACTTTTTAGTTTCTTAACTTCAAGGCAATTTAGGATACAGAGGATGGTTTGGATGAAAACTTGGTCGGGACAGAAAAGAGTCTACCGCGCGGGAGTTGGAATTTTTTGACCACGTTCATAGTTTTATCATATTTTTAATTTTTGTTGCCTTGGGACACACACGGAAAGAAGAGACACACAAACTACTTATAAACTAGCCACTTGATTATGATACTAAACATAATGCATTATGCCACGTAGAAGCCGCCACTTCGATTCATATTCTGTTTGCCTATTAATTTTTCCTAATTATTTATTCTTTGTGGAAAAATCCCTCAATCTGGCAACCGTTCTTATTGCTGCAAATTCATTTGCTTGCAAAGTCAAGCTTACTACCTACAAGATTTGATTGAAAGAGAGGGTAAATATTAGTTCTAGTCGCTCATATTGTTTATATTTACTAATTAACTGAGTATGCGCCCTTGATTCCATAGTACCGCCAGAATGTGTGCGGCTGTGAGACAGAGCGCCAGAAGTGGCATCTCGTCAGGGCAAGCAAGGCAAGCAATGCTTGCCCAGGCAGTTTCCAGACATTGTATTTTTTAAATAAATATTTTATTCAGAATAGTATTTTACTTTGGCTCGTGCAGTTAGGTGTATGTATTTTTTACATTATCTTCTTGGGACCCAATACTTTACTATGTGCGCTGTAAGAAAAGAACTCGTTGACACACAAAACATGCTGTTTTAGAAGCGTTGCTAGGTTTAGAAGCGCTGGTAGGACCGCTTTCAGCAGGAAGACTGCCGCAGTAGTTTCCTTTCGGAAGGGGGGGTGGCATGGTATAAAGGTTCGAGGAGGGGATTGGCTGTAAAAATACGTGGTAGAAGCTACGAAGGTAACGCTTTCTTGCCGAACTGAAGCGAACATGGCCGAAACATCAGACGGTGGAATTCTTCCGCCGACTGCTTCGGCTATGTCCGCTACAGTTCGGCACGGCAGGTGGCGAGGTGGCAGGAATGGAATAATTGACGTGCCAGTTTCTTGGTACACGTACCAGTTAACAGAGTTTCTGATCACGTATGAAGATAATTTCTTTTGAGTTGGTACGAAAAATACCAACATTTAATTGTTACTATTCTAGTACACTTTTATGAGGTTCTTCTCTTTATTTTAAGTACTTACTTTGCCTGTGTTGTCTGTTTATATATTTTGTACCAGATATCGATGATACTATACTCCCACTTAGTATATAAATAATGTAGAGTAGGTATTTTATTATCAGAATAATGTAAGTCAAACATTATTATTTTTCAAAAATAATTTATAATTTAAAAAATTGTCAATTTTTCTACCTGTGGAATAGTCAATGTTCAGTTAAGGAAACAACTTAAATAGCACCCTTTTGTACCTTGAAATCCCCCCACGGACATGTTTTGGGGTGAAAGGAGTTGTTGCTTCCCCGCATGCAAACCTCGCGCCTCGCCACTGAGCGCCAGTGTGACGGAGAACTCCGAGCAGGAGTCGGAACGCGTCCTGCGACCTGCGCTGCCATTGGCCGGTGGGCGTGGCCTGCTCGGCGCGGCGCAGTCGGAACACGACCGCTGGCTGCGTCGGCGGGATCGATGTCAGTCGAGTGGTGGTCGTGTGATGTGCAGGGTGTGACATCGCCGCACAAGAAGCGCTCAGGTAGGCCTGTCACTCTGTCACTGTCACTCTGCTCGCACGTCATTGTTGGCTTGCGCTGGAGGTCATAGAAAACAACTGAACAACCACAAAGGAAGATGAATACACAAACACACAGAAAACAACCCAAATTCAGCCAATTTCAAATGTTTGTGTATTGACAACACAGAGAATTCTGTGTAAGGAATTAGAACAATACCACAGCCCAGACGCGTGATGTCAGAATGCCTGCACAGATTTTTCTTTTTTGTAAATGGAGCAGAAATATTCATGTAAAATTACAGATATTACATAAAAACAACTGTATTATTACAAAATGGTGTTCGCAGTAATACCTGGTTCGGATTCCTACCCAGGAATTTATGCTTTGTGTGGTCCCAGTACCTCCAAAAGTTAAAGTTATTTCTAAACTGTTCCCTGAATAGCTTTCCAGGATTATTAAATATTAATTCAAATGTATAATTATGCGCCAATTTTCGTTAGAAATTCTCAGATTTATCTTGATAAACTGCAAAAATAATTATTGTCATGTGTTGTATAACGTTACAATATCATTATTGTACTACTACAAACTATTTATTCGCAACTGGTTTCAAAATGAGTCTTTTTAAGAAGTACCGATTTTTTTCCCTGTGCGTTTAATTTCATCGTTGGGTTCGCGTGTGCGTTAATATATTGTCCTTGAGCGCACGCACGGTGATTCCAACCACTCTGTTCACTGGTTGCTTTCAAATTATTTCCATTGGTTGGAAATTAAAAAAAAATTAAGATTTCGGGGGAGGGCATTATCCTCCTCCTCTCCCTCTCCCCGTCATTCTTTGCTTACCTACGCCTGTGAGATTGTCGGTGGGTTGTCCAGATTATCAGTTTAGTATCATCGTTGGATTCCTCCGCCTGTCGCTGTGCTATTCAAGGTTGTTGTCTGTCTGTATTTGCCGTTTTTGTTGCTACTGTTTTGCTTGTCAGCCCATTGTGTTCGTCTATGTTGTGAGCTGTGATATTGCTCTAATTCCTTCTCTGTGCTGTCTATTCATTTGACATCGGCTGATTTCTATGTTTTTTGTTTTCTGTGTGTTTGTGTATTCATCTTTCTTTATGCGTTTGTCGGTTTTTCTCGAATACATACAATGCAAACTAGCAATGATGTATGTTCAAAATAATGATTTAAATCAATCTTACCCATTGCAATAATCATTCAAAGAACATATTGTCATGGAATGCTTAGATATCTGGGATTGTTGTTTTTAATGATTCACAGCCAGAGTTCTAGAATGGATCATGATATTGATAATGATCCATCCAACCAATCACCATTAGTTGAATCGCTGAATATCACGACGTATGTGGAGTGAACGGCAACGACGATCCATATTTACGAAATGATCTTAATAAATTTGTAGAGATGAGCGTGACATTTGTAGTGTTCTGAGCGGAGTACAAAGAATACGAATGTTCTCCTGCTGTATTTACGAGTCATCAAGAGTTGTCTCGCGTCAATATTCGTAAATACCTATATATACGTATATTCCTTTATGAGATGAAATAAATATATGATATCAATTCTAGTTCCCATATTCAACGTATTTCTTTACTGAGAAGTGAATGCAGGCATAAATAAGAAGCTATGTGTGCGGACAGTGAAATATAAATGACAAGGTGAATGTCAGCGAACTACCGGCGCTGCCAGAGTGACATGTTCACACGCGTGATCGGTCACACATCACGTTTCACTCAAAAAACAGTTTGTGGAGTTTCAACTCCCATTCGGTTTTATTCTCAGGCAAGTTACACGTAGATGCGAAACAATCATTTTAAAACTACATGGAGAAAAAAAAGACAGCGCGACATTTATCTGTTGACTTATCTGTTACAAGCACTAGTTCACTGGGGTGATAAGTGTAAGTCGTGAAGTTAAACGCCTTATCTGTGTTGATTCTCGCGCGACCGTGCAACAAGTTTAACTGTAAATGTACTCGAACAAGTTCATGTGAGGTAGTTAGGCGGTTATTGCAGTCAGAGGCTTAGCCTGGTGAGTGAGTGTACGCAGAGTTTCATTTGGGGGAGGAAGTGACAAAACCTTTTTGCTTGCTGTTTGCGTTCAAATTATTATACATCTTATATAACTATAATAGATTTTTATTATTTTTTTAGGATTTTGGGGATATATCCCCCCTCACAATCACCATCCCTGTATAAAGTGACAGTACAGCTCTAAAAATAGTAATCATTACTTCACACTTCCGTAGGACATAGGCTTGTGCGGGATTCAGTAGTGAGCCAGACTACGAAGATATACCCTATTCCCTTTTTGACAGGAATTTCCGACAGGAATATGAATGTCTTTAATCTTGGGTTTGGTGTCACTTCGGCTGAGGATTCGACACCTCTTAAAATTCGTAAACTATGAAAGCTACAGAGATGAAGTAAATATAGCTTACAATTAGTAGAGCAGAATTTTCTCGTTTGCGTTACGTATGAATCACGCGGTTAATATTTGCAGTGATGACGTAACGAGCGTTGCTGGATAGCGTCTAACTTAAGTCAGTGAGAGCTATGTAACTCAGAAAGTAATGGACCATTTGCGTCTTTAAACTTTAATTTGCTTGTGAGTGAGCGCTGAGCGGGGATAGTTAAGTGGAATAACTATAAAGTTACTAACTTTGGTTTTGTAGACATTATACGCAAAATGCCTAAGGGAAAACGGGTTACGTTGAAAGAAAAGAAAGAAAACAAGCGAAATCGCCCGAGCGGAAGCAATTACAAATGCAGAGAAGTGCCGTAGGTACTGAATGAGGTAAAAAGTAGCCGAGATAAATGAGCCAGTGGGCAAAACGAGCCCCTGTAGTCCAAAATACAGGCTACCCAGAATTTTTTTTTTCCAGAGGTATGAAAATGTTGTCCTTCAAACCGCTATCTTTATCCAGCCCCTACATAAAATTCTCGTCTACTCTACAACAGTCCAGGCCTGTGGGTAGCCCATGTCCTTGTCCGAATACACTAAAACTATAAGCAACTGTTAGCTTCAGTTAACTAAAGCGCGCAACAAGTAGGAACAGAGTGTTGGGAAGTCCATCGCACCACTCACACTGTATATGTGTAGTCGCAACTCAGCAAGTCCCCGCTGGCTGACAGCTACCCGCAGCAGCGACCAGACCCGTGCGAACTCGCGGAGGTACAGGTTGTGACTGAAGAGCTGCTGTCTGCTCCGCCCTTTGTTGCCTGTTGTTTCAGGCCATTGTGGTCTCTTTCTGGGTGCTGTATGTGTGTCGCTTTATATGTTCATTATCGTGTGACACATGTCGTTCAATGGATCATGTCAATCCCAATTCCTACAACGGTCCACTCTTTCGCAAAGTCAACAAATATGTGCATTTTGTCTGCAAAGTGACAAGGGCACGCCCTGAAGAGTGGTTCGTGATTGGTTTATTGGCTGTGCGCTGACGAATGTAGCCAGGACAACAACAGCAGAGGCAAGCAAGCACCTTCGCGCGGCTACTATCGCCGGTCTCAGCTGCACACGAGGCCTGGCGTGTGGTCGTCCTATTGTGCTTGTTGTGGGGACTGGGGACTGGGGACTGGGGACTGGGGACTGGGGACAGGGGACTGGGGCTGCGAGAGCTCGGGCTATCAGGGACTGCGTGTGAACAGGGCGGGGCAGGAGGCAAAAGCGACGCCACTTCAGGCGGTGATCGATAGTTGCCTCTCACGTAGAGGCGCGCGGCGGTCATGTCGCAGCGAGGCTGGCAGCGCGCCACCACACACCACACCACCACGCCACCACCCCACCACACACCACGCCACCACGCCACCACACCACCACACACCACACCTCAGCCACTGTGGCACAGCTCGAGACTGCAATGTTGCTCTCTGAGTTTTCTCAAGTGAGAGTTAGAGGGTCATGAACCCATAGGGAAGGGGTTTTGCAATCAAAGTGTATGAAAAATAATATAAATTAATTGATCTGTTAGTAATAAGAACTTCGCTTAAATAAAAAGACAGCTTAGGTACTACCGTGATGCATAACATACTTCCGTCTATAACCACCGTAAAGAACATAACAAACCAAATTTCGTCTGCCACTGTCATGGCCGCTCCTAAACACTACCTTACTCACAAAAGTTGTGTTTAACTTTACACTTTTTGAATTAGTTATTTCATAATAATAACTTATCAATTCTTTCTAGATCAGCTTTTTTTTTTTAATTTAAATTCGTAGGCTAACTTTGATGGGCACGTGATAGGCTATATTTTATAATTTTTATTAAAAATAAAAGTAACATAGGAAAATAATAATTGATATCAATGTTGAATAAAGTTATTTTCCCTTCCCTGCAAAGAAACAAAAAAAAACGCAGATGTGTGTATTCAAAGGCGCGGTTGTTGTCGATGTTACAAACGCGAGTGTAGGCCTAATGCACTGGCAGCACGTTGCAGCGCTAGTTTCATCCCAGCTTGTTTGACTGGCGTAGTTGCAGTCTATCGTGCGAGATCCCGCCTAGAGAGGCGCTATCTCCCGGCGCAGCGAGGCGGAGATAAACTGCTATCTACAGTTGCAACACCGCGGGTCACTTCCCTGATGCGAGAGCACCTTCAGGCTTGCCAAAATTCTCCTAACGTCGGCGCGCGGCGTTTCAAAACTGAGTGAAAACTAGTACTTTTTTTTTTTCATTTATATAGTTTTTTTTAATTTAATTATTACTAGCTACCTATAGTTTCCTGTGCGAGAACCTAACACACGATACTTCAGCCGAGCTCTGGGCGTCGCGGATGTGAACTGTCACGTCTGTTACAAGTGCCACACAGAAAGCTGCACGTGGCACGCTAGAGGAACCCTCACGTGCCGCGTGCAGGCCCTGGAGCGGGTAGGCTATGTATAGCTGGGCGACTGTCTCCTGGTCCCATCCCCACCTCACAGCTACGAGCAGACATGCCGCCATGCTACCTCCTGGTGGTGTAGTGGTGTACGAGCGCACACGGAGCGGCGGCCCATTAGCGCGCAGGAAGCGGCGATGACATAACCTCGCGGTGCTAATAATACCGCTGTGTCAGAGGCGCTGGTTGGTGGAGCGGCGGTCTTCCATGGCTCACACCGGAGCCCCTGGCCTCCAGACTCGCCTGGCTGCTACCTGCTGCAGTCTGTCCGACCCTCAACGTAGATGCTTGATGTAAGCTTCTGCGAGAAACACAACAGGGAGTGTTAGAAGTCTGTAAAACCATTAAAGTGTCTTAGTGTCTTAATGTAAGTGAAGACACATTTTCCCTGTAGATAATGTGACCAATCAGGAACCAGTTTCACCACAAACAACCCTCGTGTTAATGCCATTGGCTACAGATTTTAGCGACTTCATAATATTTAATATTGTTTCGGGAGGACAGAACCCCTACAAGTGTGTTCAAAAGGAATGGTAAAATAACACCAATAGTTTTATACTTTTCTGTATTAAATTCGAGGCATTGATAAAATGTATAATAAATCAGACATATTTACAATATACATAAAATGACATTTAAAAATGGAGTTAAATTTAATATGTATATTAAGTCTAAATTTTGTTTCTATACCTATTAGTAATAAGTGATGTTACATGAATAATATTAACTGTAACATATAACAACAACTTAATACACACACTGATAAATCAAATATAAAGTAGTTTAGTGACATCTGCACCAAGCTTGTCGGCGACTAAGCAGTGCCGAGATGGCTGGTTGGGATGGGACCACACTGACAGAGGGGGCGGTGCGCCAGGATGTCGGAGAGCGAGCCGCAGCAGGACGGCGAGGTCTCCCAGGGCTCCGCCCCCGGCACGCCGGCCTCAGACAGGGCTGCATCGCCCTCCTTCAAGGCGCAGTTCCGCGCCTTCTCCAAGTTCGGCGACCCCAAGTCCGACGGCCGCCACATCACGCTGTCGCAGAGCGACAAGTGGATGAAGCAGGCCAAGGTCATCGACGGCAAGACCGTCACCACCACCGACACCGGCATCTACTTCAAGAAGTTCAAGTGAGTGCTGCCGTCCGCGTGGTGCCTCGTGCCACTTCCTTGTACCTCGTGGTACCTCTCGGTACCTCGTGGTGCCTTCTGGTACATCACGATGTCTCGTGGCATCTCGTGGTACCTTGTGGCATTTATTATGGCATGTGGTAGCTTTTGGCACCTCGTGGTACCTCTTGTTACCTCGTGGTCTTTGTGGTACCTCTCGGTACCTCGTGGTGCCTTCTGGTACATCACGATGTCTCGTGGCATCTCGTGGTACCTTGTGGCATTTATTATGGCTTGTGGTAGCTATTGGCACCTCGTGGTACCTCGTGGTACCTCTTGTTATCTCGTGGTATTTGTGGTACCTCTCGGTACCTCGTGGTGCCTTCTGGTACATCACGATGTCTCGTGGTACTTTATGGTACCTTGTGGTAACCTCGTGGTATCTCGTGGTACCTTGTGGCATTTATTATGGCATGTGGTAGCTTTTGGCACCTCGTGGTACCTCGTGGTACCTCTTGTTACCTCGTGGTCTTTGTGGTACCTCTCGGTACCTCGTGGTGCCTTCTGGTACATCACGATGTCTCGTGGTACTTTGTGGTACCTCGTGGTGACCTCGTGGCATCTCGTGGTACATTGTGGCATTTATTATGGCATGTGGTAGCTTTTGGCACCTCGTGGCACCTCGTGGTACCTCGTGGTACCTCGTGGTACCTTTTGTTATCTCGTGGTACATCTCGGTACCTTGTGGCACACGTTGCACCTTGTTGTACCTCGTTGCACCTTGTGGCTCTGTGGTGCCGACACATGCCTAGCTGGTGCCTGCTACATTACAATACACCCTTGTACCAATGCAACAGAACCAGGTATGTTGTCCAGTCAGCTGAGATGGCAGTATTCATATAAGAGTTCAGGTACTGGGAGCAACATCCTTCCTCGGCACATTCACAAATAAACATTGGTTTGATGTTACTTTAGTAGCTGGTATGACGCGAATTAACCAATATGGGGCATGACAGAACGACTCAAAACGACCTAAGGTGGATTCACTGTTAAATAAAATAGCCGTAACATAGAACATGGGTCGAGTGCACATGATTTGACTGCCATATTTTCGAACCTACTGATTCACAACTACGCATGGTATGGTCATGAGGAATTAAGGTGATTGTCGTGTAAGAGCTTAACAGGTCGTGAGCGAATCATGTGATGACTTAAGATTTAACAGAGATAGTTATATTTTATATTTTTTCCTTTAGAATTATGGGAAGCACCAATTACAGCACAGCAGAACGTGTTGGCGCAAATAAATGTTTCCTCGGGGAAAGCAGGTTATTAAATAGTACGAAAGGAGTAGGAAATAAGGAATTATTATCATGATTTCAAGAAACGAAAAAGGTGACCTGGTTGGAAGGTGTATCAAGTATCGAAATCAACGAAGGAGACCTCTTGGTTTGGAAACACCTGGGCTATATGCCTAACAATGGACATGGCTTGTTTGAAAGGGATTACTAATATCGAAAAATAAGGTCTCTTAGTTCGAAGACACTTAGCTTATATACTTGCATTTGGCACTCTAGTAGTCACAAGGAGCGCTGTCCTCTGAATGGGCCTAGAGATCAGTCGAAGAGCCGCCTTGTATAAAGTCTTTGCTTGTAGAGAAAATGATTAATATGCTCGTCAAAACGGAAATTAAAACATATTGTCAAAAATTAACAATTGTGTTTTCGTTTGGATTTTAACACTTGGGACTCTAATTTCTAATGCAGGTATCGAGGCAACTACTAATAAGTCCGTGACTTAATTTTATATAAATGATTTTTTTTACACTATTTTTTAGATTTTTGTTGAATATTTATTAAATAAATAATTTTTGCCCTCGACAGATTCGAACTGTAGACTAAAAACTATATAGCGTAAGTTATTTGTACTATATATATTTTATTAAGTTTTGAATAATTTGTGTTTTGTTAGTTTTTTTATATAGTTTAGGTGAAAATTTATCTTGATATGTCACATATTAGCTCAGGCAGGGCCGCAACTAGAGTCTCTGGCACCCGGGGCATGAATTGATTCAAGCGCCCCCCCCCCCTCTTTTTTGGCACATACCACACCAATAAAGCGGAAAAGGGGGGGGGGGGTGTCCGGGAGCCTTCCCACGGAAAAATTGTGTTATTTAAGCATTTTCCATACCTAGATGTAACAGTTTCTGTGCTACTGTAACTTCCATGTGTGAACCCACTATCAGTTGTAGTAGGAATTACAATCCAATCCGGCGATTTCGCGCCCCCACAGCTATGCGCCCGGGGCGTATGCCCCGCTTGCGCCCCCCTAGTTGCGGCCCTGAGCTCAGGTCAAAGCCCAGAGCCCAGAGGAGTAGGGTGCCATTTTGGCGTGAATTGGGAACTGAGTTGAAGTTAGCTCTATCCGCCAGCTCTATCCGGCCGCCCGGGGCAGAGAGCTTGGGACAACAACAGCCTAAGTCATTCCTCGCAACCATTGCAATTTTCAATCGAGTTTTCATATTTTTACAACAAAATGTGCAAATATAACGATAAGGCAGTTACATAGCGACCTTCATACATGTGTGTACTATCAATAAAAAATAATTTTATAGTGCGAGCCATCCTACAGTTATCCCAGGAGCCCTGAAAGCCTCCAATGTGTTGTTTTCATGGAGTATTTCACAAACATTATTTTTTTTTCGCCAATTTTGTCACTTCTACTTATATACAGATAATTTTCTAAGTTATATGTATATAATATATCTCAATATTTTGGTGAAATACATGTTTCTTTATATAATAGTGACAACAACTGCTTTGCTTGAAATACTTAAATTCTGATTTAGGTAACAACTAAGTTGAACTCACACATATCATTTATTTTTATTAAGTTCATTTATTGTACGGGTTGAGTTACAGCCATGAATTTTTTGATTTAAGGTCTCCTCACTTAAATAATCATAAGAAATTATTCGTAAAATTAAATATTTTGAGTTGTTTCCATGATTCTTTTTTTTATAACTATATTATTCAAATCATACGCCCTCTAGGAAATGGTTTATTTCATTTATAATGCTGAATTTAATGTTATTTATTAAAATTGCCTCCATTTATTATATATGAACATATATATATTTTTTTTTTATATTGGGTTATCTCTAAACTTCGACAACGTGTTTTGTGTTGAATTTTACTAACCATGTCAGGGGCAACTTCTGTCTGTACGTCAGTATTTTCATAACAGTGGTGGCCATGACAGTAGGGGCCGCTTTCAGTCAGGCGAGTGAAGCCGAACAAAAACTCTACAAATCTAATCTATTGGCAGAATACTCCATTTCGGCTCAAGTCACGTGTAAAAGTTGACTTGGTTCTATGGAGATGTTTGACCGATGTTTTCAGTCTACTTTTTTATGTGAAAGTGTGTATATCCTTCTGTTATTCACACAGGGATGTTCTAACAGATACATTGTGTTTCCAATTACACCCATTATAAAAGTAAAACTTTAACAACCAAGACCCAGGGGGGAAAAAGAAGTTTGTACTCACTTGGCTGAAAAACTTTGAGTTGAATTTTTTGTTCACTACACAATTAAATATTATGAAAGTCATTGTTGCCTGTTACAAATTAACTTTAAACAACTCTCCTCCTCGTGGAACATATAGAAATTTTATTTCATATGCTGATGCAATATGTCAGTGAATTGAAGAATGCAAATACCAAGCCAATACAAAGCTGTAATAATGACAAAATAATGTTCTGGGAAAACATTTAAGACAGTGCTCCTGGAACAACCTGTACGATAGTTTGCCCGCTAAGTTATGTTTTATTTGAAAGTCTATACCTGTAGGAAGGTACCTATGTACCACCTCTATCGGTACCGGTAGTCAAAGGGATAGAGGAAAAAAAATGTTTGTGATATACTCCATGAAATCAACACATTGGTGGCCTTCAAGGCTCCTGGGATAACTTGTACGATGGCTCGCACTCTAAATTAAATTTTTTATTGATAGTACACACATGTATGAAGGTCGCTATGAAACTGTTCTATCGTTATTTTTGCACATTTTGTTGTAAGAATATAAAAACTCGATTGGAAATTTCCGTAGTTGCGTGGAATGACTTAGGCTGTTGTTGTCCCAAGCTTTTTGCCCCGGGCGGCCGACTAGAGCCGGTGGATAGAGCTAACTTCAGCTCAGTAATTTGTGATTTTAAAATAAATCGCTGTAATTATTGTGAAAGAGACTGTCAATAAATGTAAATAACAAAATACTAAAATATGTACTGAGGTAATAATTGTTTAGGATATTTCACTCACACATAACCTAAACTCTTGATAGTTACACAGAGAAATGCCGCAGGGTCATGAAGATGGCGCCGGAAGACTACGACAAGTATCTGGCAGACCTCGCCAAGAACAAGCGGCTGGAGCTGCAGGACGTGAAGAAGAAGCTGGCGTCGTGCGGCGCGCCGGGGCTCACCTCCAACTCGGTGGGTGCTGTCCCTCGCTGCCCCTATCTGCCCCTTGCTGTCCCTCGCTGTCCCCTGCTGCCCCTCGCTGTCCCCCGCTGCCCCTCGCTGTCCCCCGCTGTCCCTCGCTGCCCCTCGCTAGCTGCTGGCTTCTGGACCAGTCTGTGTCGTGCCGGCCCTGTCCGTGTTTTAATGATTCAGTGGCCAGACACATTGAATAAATATTGCATTTCTCGCGACATTTTTTGTACAAAAACGTTTTTAAAAAAAATACAATGTGTTTCATGTGATGCAGAAACAAATAAGTCTTCTAAAAATAGTATTAACAAAAAAATTAATAAAAAAATATTTCTTTTAACAGTGTGTAGATTACATGATCAGAAATCATATTTTATTTTTTTAGTATTTCTGTTAGAATACTTTGCCTACTAAATACTATCAGCTAACTACTGCATGCTACATATAGTATGCTAATACGCGATAGTTTGCCTAATTATATTTCGTTGCTAGCTAATGCTCGGCATTCGTTGCACTGCCTCATTCAATTTTTTTTTATTTGTTTGAAGCGGGTACACATATACAAAGCATCTCTCTATCTCTTCATATATATATATATATATATATATATATACTCTATATATCTCTGTCTTTTTATGTATACACATACACACTCTCTCTACCTATATTTTTTTGTCTCTATATATATATCACATTATCTCTCTACCTCATTCTCTACGCCTCTCTCTATCTCTTTCTATCTATCTTTACATCATTATATCTATTTTTATACCTCTCTCTATCACTGTTTTGTATTTTATTCTTAATCCATTTCACTTTTGTCATACATGCGCACTCATGCACCGAAAACACACGAACTGCCGCCAAATTAAATTTTAAAACAAACATTTTTTTTTGAAAGGATTCGCGCGCCGCTGGTTGTACAGGGTCAGACACCTTCCTGGGCATGCGCACAGCAAGTCGCCGAGTGGTTTGTGAAGCGCGCACGGAGAGTGGTCTGGGCGGGCACCAGCACAGCACAGCCTGGGGCCGGCACGCAGGCAACAAGCTCTGCCGCCACTCGAGACACGGCGATCGATGCGGGCCGCTGGTGTCACGTGACACCTCACACCAGGCGCTCCACGGCCACGAGTGTGCAGGGTGTGCAGGGTGTGCAGGGTGTGCAGAGTGTGCAGGGTGTGCAGTGTGTGCAGGTTGTGCAGGGTGTGCAGAGTGTGCAGGTTGTGCAGTGTGTACAGTGTGTACAGGGTGTGCAGATAGTGTGCAGAGTGTGCAGGGTGTGCAGGGTGTGCAGAGAGTGTGCAGAGAGTGTGCAGGGTGCACGTGTTGCAGCCGGCGGGCAAGGCAGCGGCCGCCGTGGACCGCCTCACGGACGCCGCCAGGTACACGGGCTCGCACAAGCAGCGCTTCGACGACAGCGGCAAGGGCCGGGGCATCGCCGGCAGGAAGGACCTGCCCGACGACTCTGGCTACGTGCAGGGCTACCAGAACAAGGACTCCTACAAGAACCAGTAGCCGCGCCATCTGCAGACTGCGGGCCGTGCTGGAAGGGTCGCGGCCAGCCGGGGCGAGTCGAGGCGGCGGCAGTTACTGTTTGTCCTCGATGCACTTCCTCTAAGCCAGTTGCATTTGTTTCCTTGTTGCGACTGAATTAACCACAAACGTTACGATTATTTTTTTTTCCCAGCATAAATAGTGTGAGAATTTATATTGTTAAGCTCACTATCTTGACGCAAAAAAAAATTAAATTGTTATATAGTCATCCCTGACAATGGCGCAAACCTGATTGCGTACAAGCTACACGGTGGTGGAATTCTGCCTTCTGCCTTCTGCCGTAAGACGGACTTAGAGTCGTGGTCTTGGCGCGGGATGTAGTGCAGGAGGCTAGACTCCGCAGTCGCGCACACGGCCCCTGGCTCGCGCTGTGTCCAGTGTGGACAGAGACTGGGCAGCCCCTCGCTGGCAGCTGTCCTTGGAGGACTTTGTTGTGGTTTCATGTCAAACTTGGAAACCTAACATCCTCAGCCCGCAGTTTCACTTGCCAACTGCAGCTCACAGTGATTGCCGCAATTGTTTCAGTCTCAGGAATCACTGATATTAAATAACTCACATCTTTGATGATATTATAATGATGGTAAATTATTTATTGGTATACTCCCTACCATTCTTCTTCCAAAACTATTATCGAATAGAAGTAATTTGGAATATTTATAAAATTAAAAATGGTAACTAACTCTCCTCCATAAATCGTACGTACTTAAATATGTAAATATTATTATTTTAATATTGCCCTATTTGTGTGGATTCTGAGAATACTCCTTGTGATGTTGTGCTTTTAAGTGATTTAGTTATGCTTTTTACGGTAGTTTTCTGTCTTGAATACTGTTTGTTAAGACTCCTCTTCTGCTTTATACAAACTGTACTTTGAAGTGTTCGTCTCCATGTCAAAGGCTCTGCTGACTCACAGTGGTAACAGTTTGGAGATGAGCAACGAAGGGCTTTATCAGGAAGTTGCTCAATTCACCACATGCAATAACGATGTATAACTTTTATGGTCTTAGGTTGCTTGCAGAAGTAATATATACCTTAAACAATAAATTATTCTATCCGCTGATGCGCATTGGAGTAAATACCTTCAGAAACTCAACACTTTGATATGTCGGCAATCTTTCTGAGTTTAGTTTACGTTTTACTAACTGGGTTTAGCTTTCTAGCAACAGTCGTGTTCCAGCAGGCACGGCAAGTGACTAATTAACTCCGCAGTTTGTTGCTGCCGACACTATGCTGTCACGTTGATGTGCTACTGTTGCGAGCATAGACTCCATGCAGCACGAATACCACCCGAGCTCACTGGGCCGAAGTTGCTCTCTGTACTTTCAACGTTTCTTTACTTCGTGAGATCAAAACCGCATTTTTATTTAAATAACAAGTCATAGACGGAAAAAAATATAACATTATTCACCATATTAATTAAAACTTAATTGAACAATATTTTAAAATCTATTTAAATAACTTATTTTAAAGTAAAATATAGTTCTAGGTGGGAAAATAAACTAAAGAGATGCTGTTTAAGACATTCCTGGTTGATGAGTCACTTGTCTCACCTGTATTTAGTTTTACCTATGGAAGCATTTAACTTAAATTTCAGGGAAAGTATTAAAACTATAATTCAGGAAAACTACTTTGTGATTTTTTTCAGTCGACTTACATATTTTATGAGCATTAATTATCTATTAGTTTAAAAAAATTCCATTACAATTTGTTTGTAGAATATTTATAAAGTTAACTATTTCTGAAAAAAACATTTCTTTTAAATTATATTGAAACTTTAAATTATAAATTAATTTGTTTTTTGCTTACGACTCCGAGCCCATCACCTGACAATGTCACGTGACGCTAGTAAACAAGCGGGTAGTAAGAGTATACTCAGCTTCTCCAATCTTGGATTTAATATAAGAACTCAATCGTAGACGAAGTAGGCTTACCTATTTATAGCAGAGGGTAACTTTTACTGTCATACTGGCAGCATTTACTGCTATGTCTTATATCAATCTGGCTCAGAAACTGTCCCCAGTTCGTTATATACACGTAGCACGCACAAACAATAATAATACAAAACGCTAACGTTCACACCCGTGATTTTTTTTTCCTGACATCACAAGACTTATTTTGTTAGACCTACTCTTGCTAACCCATCTTTGAATGCATGTTTTGCTCTAACATAACTAAAATACAAATATTTTATTTTTGCCCCTTGGGACACTTTTGTTTACAAAGCGTTAAGCATATGTGCCTGGTTCATATTGTTCACTGAATTTGTATAATATAGCCGGTGATTTCGTCATTTGTATCATTTAACAAAACAAAAAAATGTGCACAACACTAGAAAATCAACATCGTTCGTAATAAATAAACAGCATATTTTTTCATGGACTTTGTAACGCAATGTTAAAGTGTCAGTAGCTTTCAGAGCCTCCATGTGTTCAGAATGGATCTCACGCCTTACTTCTTCCATTTTTGTTATAAGTTTTTTGTGAAGTGTTGTAAAACTTATTTCAATAAACGTTTTGAGATTTTGCACGATTTATTGAGTACATGTTTCTTCTTAATAAATATGACAGACCTAGTGGCTGTCGTGGAGGTGAAATATTCCAAACATGCAATGAAGGTGACACTTTGAAAGTGTCAGTTGGGAATGCTTGTCAGGGCGAATGCTACATGGCGGCAACATGCTGAACTGTGCTTGAAGCACGGGATGCTGCCGAACTGTGCTTGAAGCACGGGATGCTGCCGAACTGTGCTTGAAGCACGGGATGCTGCCGAACTGTGCTTGAAGCACGGGATGCTGCCGAACTGTGCTTGAAGCACGGGATGCTGCCGAACTGTGCTTGAAGCACGGGATGCTGCCGAACTGTGCTTGAAGCACGGGATGCTGCCGAACTGTGCTTGAGGCACGGGATGCTGCCGAACTGTGCTTGAGGCACGGGATGCTGCCGAACTGTGCTTGGAGCACGGGATGCTGCCGAACTGTGCTTGAAGCACGGGATGCTGCCGAACTGTGCTTGAAGCACGGGATGCTGCCGAACTGTGCTTGAAGCACGGGATGCTGCCGAACTGTGCTTGAAGCACGGGATGCTGCCGAACTGTGCTTGAAGCACGGGATGCTGCCGAACTGTGCTTGAAGCACGGGATGATGCCGAACTGTGCTTGAAGCACGGGATGATGCCGAACTGTGCTTGAAGCACGGGATGCTGCTGAACTGTGCTTGAAGCACGGGATGCTGCTGAACTGTGCTTGAAGCACGGGATGCTGCCGAACTGTGCTTGAAGCACGGGATGCTGCTGAACTGTGCTTGCACGGGATGCTGCTGAACTGTGCTTGAGGCACGGGATGCTGCCGAACTGTGCTTGAAGCCAGGGGCGTAGCCAGGGGGGGGGTTTAGGGGTTCAAACCCCCCCCTTAGCACCAAATATTTAATTAATTTCTTATTAATCACTCAAACAAATTTCATATTAAATTTAATAAAAATTTTACCATTACAATATTTAAATTTAAGTACCGAAAACTGCTAAAATAGCACTATTTTACACCTTAAAATCCAAATTTTCCCGGGGGAGGACCCCCGGACCCCCCGCTTTAATACGGGGGGGGGGGGGGACGCATGCTTCTTAACACCCCCCATACACAAATCCTGGCTACGCCACTGCTTGAAGCACGGGATTCTGCTAAACTGTGCTTGAAGCACGGAATTCTGCTGAACTGTGCTTGAAGCACGGAATTCTGCTGAACTGTGCTTGAAGCACGGAATTCTGCTGAACTGTGCTTGGAGCACGGGATGCTGCTGAACTGTGCTTGAAGCACGGAATTCTGCTGAACTGTGCTTGGAGCACGGGATTCTGCTAAACTGTGCTTGAAGCACGGGATTCTGCTGAACTGTGCTTGAAGCACGGGATTCTGCTGAACTGTGCCTGAAGCACGGGATTCTGCTGAACTGTGCCTGAAGCACGGGATTCTGCTGAACTGTGCTTGAAGCACGGAATTCTGCTGAACTGTGCTTGAAGCACGGAATTCTGCTGAACTGTGCTTGGAGCACGGGATGCTGCTGAACTGTGCTTGAAGCACGGGATTCTGCTAAACTGTGCTTGAAGCACGGGATTCTGCTGAACTGTGCTTGAAGCACGGGATTCTGCTGAACTGTGCCTGAAGCACGGGATTCTGCTGAACTGTGCCTGAAGCACGGGATGCTGTTGAACTGTGCTTGCACGGGATGCTTCTGAACTATGCTTGCAGCACGGGATTCTGCTGAACTACGCTTGAAGCTACAGAGACGGCACGGGAGCTGCTGTGTTCACACTCGGGCGTGCCAACATAGACGGAGAACAAGCTGTCACGTGGGCATTACACTAACCCAGTATAGACGTGTTTTTAAGTTAAGTTGTGTAGTAACTTAAATGCAAACCACCCAAAATACTTTCTCAAAAAAATTAGCACATGAAGTTTTTTTTTTTTTTTTTTTTGCATTGTCTGCATTGTCTGCTTGGATGCATTCTAGATTCTACCAATACCCACTGCAACCTCCGGCACGAGTGGGCATTGTTGTGGCACTGTGTAGACGAGCCAGGCACCGAGATACTGCAGTAATGCACTACCATGGCGTCCCGCGGGGGAAACGAGTTCGGAAGGACATGAGCTGAATTGTATACGACGGACACTGATCGCTGATTGGCCCATGAGACCCTCTGACCACATGGTCCGAATAAGTACAGGTCAACTCGAACCTTTGGTCCCAATCTGCGTCCTTTGGTAGCATAGAACCACACTCGTGATATACGCTGTTCCCAGTTCCCGTTTCAAAAAAAAAAAAGTGAACAGACAATAACGGACGATGTGGCAGAAACAGGAAGCCAAGAAGACCAAGGCGAAAGATTAATTAGTGCTGTCCGTTTGCGACCGGCGCTTTTCAGAGGCAGAACACACGAATTCACTTCAGCGTGCCGTCCTGAGTGCGAGGTATACTCTTCACGTGTTGCTAGGAATGTTGATATTACCACTGTATTAAATTTCCGTTTTGGTCAAATTTTCCAAAGATTAAAAAAACCTCGATTTCATGGGAGCGAAAGTCGCCCCAGCTCTTGCGATTGTAGCACTTTCACGGAATGTATGCAACACTGATACGCTCAGAACACTAACGATGTCATTAATTATGCTAGCCTCTTCAAAAGTATATCACTTTAAAGCTTAAGAAATATGCAACAACTTTTGTAAGAGTGATTATTACGTCGGGCCCTTTATTTTTAAGTGAATCTTGTTTTTATGTCCTTACTGGGATTTAAAAAAAACTTATTTCATTACTTAATCGATTTTTATCTAACCTTTAATATTAAAAATCAGAGGTTTTTCAATATGAATGTTTATACTTAATAGCGTTGTAGATTATTTTGGTAATATTATGGTGGGTCTACGTTAAAAACTGCGTAAATGGGAAGCCTTTTAATATGTCGTTCGTCGTTGTCATCTGCACGTTTTCGGTGATATACACAAGGTCTACAGCAGTAAACTTTCGTTATGTTATTAAGCACAGTATATATTCTACCACTGTGCAATAATTCAGCTTTGAACAAATTTTGTGCGGGTTTAAACCTTTGTTTTCTGGGATAATGTTACGAGGTAGAAAGCACTGTCTACGAACCAGGTGAACAGTTGACGCCGCAGTTACGGCCCGATACGCAACTGACTTTCGATATGGGGCATTATGGTTATACTTTCCGATGGTTCCTCCCCCCCCCCCTCCCCCCCCCCCAACAGTCTCCTACGTAAAGTCTAAGTCACGAAGTCTCGATATCAAAAGTTTCTCAAACTTGCTGAGAACCAATCGGAGCAAAACCCTGTGTAAGTACTAGATGCTAAAATTGAATTGTCTGGCGAGTATGTAACACGCAGTAAACACCAAATGGTAAGACATGTGATGCGATGACAAAATGAACGGAAAGCACTATGCACTGGTGTTCAATGGATATGTGAAGAATTACAAACACTACCACGAGCGCCAATACATTGCATTGCCAGCTTGACTTACCTCTCGTATGGCGAGTACAGCTACCAGTATCCACTGAACAAGGTACGAGTCAACAGACCACATATACACTACACATTACCGTGTTGACTCTTGCAACTGCTGTTCTGCTTGCTTGCTTACTGAAGTGCCACCTCGTGTACACTATTGTAGAATGTAGTCTGCAGTGCATGTTGCATGCTTGTCAGGCATTTCTAATTTAGCATTCGACACTTATGTGCACATTTTGCAAAAATGCACACCGAGTATGTGTTAAGTTATCATTAGGAATCACCTATCCAAATAGAATTGTGTTAGTATTAATTTTAACCTCGTATGTCTTCTCCAATCATGGTGTCCAACAGAAGGGGGCAGGAGGGGGAGGTCAACACACGAGGCCCAATGAGTTTGGACATTCTTTAATGCTCGGGTTTACTCTGATAGGACAAAAATTAGAGTCTTACAATTTTATTTTTAAAGACCCAAAAAAATATTTGCTGCCAGGGACTTAGTTTCTCTCAATGGCAGTGTCTACAAAAACTAATTTGTGGAATCAAGCATTCCTTCTTGTTATGCTTCTTGACCGTGAGCTACACTTGCGGGGCTCATCAGAGCGTGACTATAGACCCTGCCAGCGCCAGAGACCAGACAGCATCTTGCGACGACAGAACTCCCGTGGACTGCGCCTTGTGCCACACAAGCCACACACGTTTACAACCACTCAATGCTTGTGGCGATCCGACTGTCTCGTCTGTGGACCGTCATGTCACTGGGGATACACACAGCACACAAGGACGTAGGGAAGGTTAAGTCCTGCATTTGGCACGCAGCCATTCCAGCAATAAACTTGGAGAAGTCCTGGGAAATTTGAAACAGGATTGTAGACTGCTCTCAGTGCAGTCTTGTCATAAATACATTTGAGAAACTGTTAGATCTGCAAGATTTTTTATTTACTCTTTGAAATGTAATTGGTCGAGTTAAGAGTTAAAAACAGACATTTTCAACATCATTTTCAAGTAAGAAAACTCTCATACACAATACGTATTAATGATCTATGGGAACATCAAGTAAAGCTTTCCCTTTGGCATCACGGCAGAAACAACACCAACTCCTGGAATTACATGATTATACCCAGTTTCATCTTCCTCCACTTCAGTATCCACAGCTACACAAGTACGGTGACGGATCTTCCAACCGGCGTTCTATGGCTCCACATGTTCATGTTATGTAGTCCAGCTTCAAGAGAACCATCCACATTCAGATTTTTTTGGTGAAATCCACTCACTCAAGAGTTTATTGTTAACATTAATTTTCTTTTTAGTTCAGCATTTCCTGTTTACTAACAGGTTATACTTCACAGTTTCACATTTGGTTTTTATTTTAAAACAATACTGACATTCAATAATATCGTGAAATTGATAATCCGGCATGGCATGTTCCGAAAGTGTTGGCTTTAAGACCTTTCACCGTAGCTTACGTTATTAATCTTTCGTTATTGTGTCTATCTTCTACTTACACCAGCCCAATTGTTCACGTTTCCATCAAGTTGCTGGAAGGAGTGCCCTTAAAGTAGCACACTCCTCTTTTTATATTAAGCTAAGATCCTTTTTTTTCTTTCAAAGTAGCATGCACTGGATATAAATGCAACAATTTGTACCATCAACATTACAATTACACTTAAATTTACTCTCCTTAAGCTGAACTCTGATCCGTTGCATCCGTCCATCCGTCAAGAAGCTGAGAGATCACAATGATCCACACGTCATATTATTTTCCTACTTAGATGCTGCCAACTATTAAGCCTTACATTTTTAAGAAAATTTCTTTTGTACAGGTTTACCAGTTTGAATATCACGTACGCTAAGCCCTTATAAATGATTACCGCAATTACTTGTGTGTCTCAGACAATTTTTATTTCAAACATCAAACTTCAAATGTGTTCGTATACAAGTTAAAAACCTAATAAGGAAGGATAAACAAATAAACAAACTAAAAATCATTTTAAAATAAAGGCAATGCTTTTCAGACATTTTTAAGGTTATAATTGAATCTGTCTGTCGAAAGTTAAAGCTTGCCAAGGTTTTGGTGAACGGACTGATGAAATTTTTTGTACCATCTGATTGGCTGCAGATCATGTGATTGACGGACATGGGTGACAGAAGGCTGAGACGGATCATTGTGAGTCCAGCTTTAAGCATAAATTTACTATGAAACAAAACTAACTTCTCCATAACTTTATAATGACCTTTGCTTGTCAATGTCGCTTGTACTGAAAAAAATGCAATCTCACAGAACTATACCCTTAAGTGTGTTCTTTTAGTCTCCCTTAAGTAAGGAAAAAACCTTTTATCTTTCTAATGCAAGCACTTAAAGTGTATGAAATTTACAAAATTTATTTTTAGCAAGTAAACACTTGTGTTCTGTCTACCATCAATTAAATTTTCTTTAGTGGTACTAAAATTATTTTCAAAGTAACAAAACCCCCACATTTACATTTTATTTTCAGTAAACTGGAAGATAATTACCTATGCTTGGAGCTCTTCCAGCACTTCGCAAGCTGCTCACGTGCAGACATGCTTCCTAGCAGGCTACACATCACGCATGCACGCATATGGTGCAGTCACAGAGCAGTTTATTACAGCTGGTTTTTGTTCCATTATACTGCAGATTAATTTCTCTTTCGTATTCCCAATATAATTTTGACATTCCATAATCCGCTAAGGTTGTGTTCCCAAATGTGCCGGATTAGAGGAATTCTTATCTACGTGAAAACAAAACCACAACAGATTACATAGGTCATAGATTCTAACAAAACTACATAAAAATGAATTGTTAAGGGGGATGTGTACGCATGCACCTGCTTACGACAGAGTTGATGTTCACTGGTCCATTAGCGACCATTCTGCAGCTTGTACGTGAGGTCTTATGGGTTTACAAGTTAACATATCGTTCTGTTAGAGCACACGTACTAGAACCAGACTGTATTGTAGGCCACAGTGCTCCGTGAGTTCTGTAGCATGATCAATGATCATTCAAATTAGCTTCTGTAGACGTTAAGCTTCAGAAAAAAATATGCAATTTAAAAACTGCTCAAGCTATCAATGTGAAACTGTTTACGAAAAGCGTTTACGAATATGCTGGGGGCGGATGATTGGTTTTTTTTCCGTGTTATTTTTGAACATGACTAACACGAGTGTTTTCAGAATAACTTTTAGCCATGCAACAGTACAGATACTTGAAAGCACCCAAGACATTAGACATTAATTTCTCCACCATTTAATGTTGTGTTATGGTTACTGCTTGCATCTCTGTTACCCTAAGCATGACTGTGCATGAGTTCAGAACCTTGTGCTTAGAGGTGACACTGTACTAGAAACACCAGCATGTGTCACACTTAGCATACCGCCTCACTAACAGAGCTACATCCCTTACTAGGTGGGCCCCTTAAGCTACATATTTGGCAAAGGAACTTCAGAAGAGCTAACGTTTAATCTTAAGAAATGCCTTTACCACAGACAACATAAACCATGGCCAAGTCACCAATACTGCTTGGCTTCTAGGTTAGGCCTCATCCAAGCTCGCAGCCAACTTCAAGGTCAGTAACAAGAGAATGCCTGTGTCCTGGTGCAGTACTGGGTAGTTATAATCTAAGCTCACAAATACAGAATGTCCATAAAAGAATGTTCCAGTTTTAATGGTACATTTTAACAGTTTAATTTGGACTATTTACAACAAATCATACATCATATCGAAGGTAAATTTTTTTTTATCAAGTGGTCAATTTGTTCACTTTTGTTATACGAAACACATCCTACCTAAAGTCCAATTCTTATCACACTTTGGTTAACATGTTCAGAGCAATGGAAGCAATAGCTTCTTCAATTCTGACTCTAACTCTAGCAAATCATTAGGTAGCGGCGGAACGTAGACACAATCTTTTATAAAACCCCAAGAAAAAAAATTGCATGATGTTATGTCAGCTGAACGTGGAGGTCAGCAAAAAGAACTCTGTCGCCTCGAAATTGCGACCGATCCAACGGTCAGGGACTTCGAAGTTCAACCATTCATACAGATTCCAATGGGAATATGCTTTATCTTGTTGCCAAATAAAGTTTACAGGTTCACCCTCTACTAATTGGGAAAAGAGCCATTCTTTCACGATGCAAGCGAGAAAACCACAAAGCAGTACTCATCCAAGCACTTATCTAAAAATTTTTGAGTTAATCTTTAATTGTGACCTTAAACCAACACTTTACAACATTTACAGTTGATACTATAAAATTTCATAACTGGGACATTCTTTTAGGGACATACTGGATAAGGTATAAGGTATTCAGTTGAAAGATAAATAAGATTTTCCTGGACAGTTGAATAAAAAATGGACATTTTTACAGGCTATACTCTATGATTCATCAATATTCCACTTAGCAAAAAACAGAAGACATGTGTTCACTATGTCGCTCGCTTGTCACGCACAATCATTAAAGAATGGATGATAATGAATGACTGTTCCTTATGCAGTATACAAACAACAATGTTCAATGAAGCACATGCAGGGGAAAGGAGGGGCAGGTAGTTATTTGTATTGCCACGAAACACACTTTCTTACTGAGTAAAATTGTACTCTTTCTAATATTTACTAGGAAATAATACTGTCCCCAAGTTTCTCAATCAGAAAAAAAATAAATCTTTAAGTTGAAAATAAACACTTCTGTTAAACACAGCGTTATAATGGAAACTGAGTTGAACATAGTTTTGTGAACATGAGGACAGAACCAAGTACTGTCTGGTGTGAAGTGTGAAGCGACGACGGAGGGGACCGGCGGCTAGGCGGCTAGGCGGCAGGGAGGACCGTGTAGTAGCGCCACAGCAAGCTGGAGCCTCTCTTGAGCTGGCCGGTGGCGCCCAGGTGGCGCCAGCACTGGCCCCAGGTGGTGTACCCCGGCATGTAGGGGGGGTTGCCCGCAGCCAGCCTGCGCACGTGCCCACACTCGCCCACTCTCTCGCACTCTCGCACTCTTGCAGGCAACTAGCCACGTGTGCGCTGCCACTGCGGAGTGGGGCAGCTTCCACCAGGGCCGATGCAAGGTAAATTGGCGCCCCAGGCGAAAAACCTTAATGCCCCCCCGGCCGGACACCACCAAAAAAATTTTCCTTGCCTCAAAATACATCACGTAAGCTTAAGATTTTGTCAACAATCAAACGTAAGCAGGCTTGTGTTTTTTTTTTTACTTTTTTACTTATTACATATAAATAGGTCACCGTGGACTTTAAATAATTACTTATATCAATGTAAATATTCCAAACTGTTACAAAAATCCATTTTCATTTAGTTTCAATAATCGTTAATCATATTATATCAGCTGTTATGTGTCGTGCTGCGCCGCCCCCAGCTACCTGGCGCCCTGGGCGGTTGCCTAGTTCGCCTATATGGACGCGCCGGCCCTGGCTTACACAAGCCCAACATTTGGCCCAACTTAGCGGCTGGTTAAGTCAACTTTACAATTCCCACATGAAGAAAAGGAATCAACAATCAGAACCCTAAATAACAAATCAAATTTTTTGTAAGTGATTCAATAATCTCAAGATTTTCAATGACAATGAAGAATGTGATTTTATCAATGACTTGCAGTTCACAGCTTATTATTCTCGTGTCAACTCGCACAAGAACCGAGAGTCGGTCAACAAGAGCCACTCACCTGGTGTTCGCGACTGCCATGCAGTTGCTGACGACTTGGAACGGGTACGTGAGCGACGTGGCCAGGTACTGCAACAGAGCCCCGCGCTCCTCCAGGTTAGCCAACACAGCAATGCATTCACACTGCAAACACTTCCTTGTCCTCAACAATGTATATAACCGGAGTTTGGTTCACAGCAAGCCACTCACTGTTGTTTCTGCTACACAACTGTTTTTGGTAGACTTATGAAATTAATTACGATTCAAATTCAAGTTTTGGATTAGAGAAAACATAGAATTAAGACATCACTGAAAAAATGGCAACACTTCTTTGAATAAAAAAATTAAATCATCTGTAACTGAAAGAAAAAAAAACACTGCTCAAACAGCAGGTGAGAACTCACCGAGGAAGTGATGGAAACGTACGACTGGAACTCCCGGTCTTTAACCAACAGGTTGTTCACAAAATGTGTGAAAGTGCTGCTAATTATCAGTGCTATCAGTTCTCCAAGTAACCGAGGCACCAGCCCCTTGAAGAACCCCATGATTCCTTCTTCACGATAGATCTCTCCTATCGAGGCGAAAATCCCTCTGTCAGAAAAACACACAAGGATCAGTACACACGAACTGTAAGACAATGCACTGCATCAGCCGTGCCTTACAGAAAGCACAAGACAAAACACATTGTCATTGGATACACTACTTACAAAAAACAGCACTAAAGGGCTTAAATCCTAAAACCATAATTTACAGCAATCCTAATATGTCATAACCAAAACCACAATTTATTTCTCTTCAGATAAAAAATTAATCTATCACTTCCTCTGAGCATGCATGAAAATATTTTTTGGTGATGAGTGATGACAAATGAAAATTAATAATAATAAGCATACTATAAGAATAATATTTTATACAAAATTATGCAATCAATTCCTTTTAATAAATGACCAAAATTACAAAATGTCAATTGTAGTGCTACAAAAAAAAAGCATTCAGATATCAAAACAAACAAAAATGACAATATTTGAAAAGATAAGCAATACTGAAACAGATTTTTTCAATAAACAAAAGGGTCAGGCACAATTAACTCGGAGTTGATAAAGTTTCTCATAAAAAAAATTCCAACTCATGATGTCACAATCTCACTTAAAAGATAGAAGGGCAACCTGAGCATTATTTAACAACAGTGCTAAGTACATAACACAACTCAAAGCTTGTAATAAATTGAGAGAACCAGAAAATGATTACGAATTACGTGCGAGGCATCTCAAGTGTCCTACAGATCATGAGCAGAGAAAATGCTTCAAGAATTACACATGACTGGTAATAAAAAAGGCAAAAGTGAGACAAGCGTAATACTGGCACCGAAATAAAGCCAAAACAAACAGTAGTTAAAATTAAGAAAATAAAGAACCATAGCAAACAAAAAAATTATAAAATCAGGATCAAAAAATTTATAATGCTGATACATAATGCTATCCAAAATAGTAATATGCATGCGGATCTGTAGATGATGAAAAACCATTTTTTCTTTAGTTTTTAAGATTCCAGTTTTCTTTTTTGAATTTTTTTCATGATTTCAAAACTAAAACTGACTTTCTTTTGGCAAGAAACAACTTGTCTTTAAGGGACAAGATTTGTTTTCTAAGCATTTTTAAACTACGGTGGTGGTGTTCGAGCCGGGGCTACAAGTAACATGATGTGCAGAATGATGCGCAAGCATCTCCATTAACCTTGGGTTGAAATTACACGTCACTCCAAGTGGCCCCAAGGAATCTGGAACAATTTTCTGGTATTCCGATGACGATAACAGCTGTTGTAATTCTCGTGAATGTTTGTGAGCCCAGGCAAAGTTTGTCCCAAGTCACTGAAAATGTCTGGTGATCTGCCCCGGCGAGCAAGGAAGCGCTTGCAGGCTCCAATAAAACCTTGAGTGGACAGGTCTGACGCCAGTTCCACTTGTACTGTCGTAGTTGTACAGCACACACAGGTGCACATGCAGGCGACGAATATGTGCCATTTTTGTGGCACTCCTGCTTGGAGAAGGGTTTCACCTGTTGAACCCTCATGGCCGGGAGATCACCCATCCAGGAGCTACAGTAGAGTGTCTAGCCTTAAAACATTAAGGCAATTACTTGGAGGGCGAATAGCTTGCCTTACTGTCACGATCCTAAATCCTAAAGTGTTCTCTGCAGACATACCTGTCAAAGAGTGTGGCAACTGTAATTTAACTTGCCAATCCCTTAAAATTAAATTAAATTCCAACGGAACTAAACCGGAATATGGGTGAAATGGAGTATAATGCAGCATATATCATGACATTAATACCCTGGCCACTGAATGTAACTCAGAGTGTACGAACTGAGGTGTCACGTTCACTCCTCGAGACACGAACCAACACAATCCGCCAGCAAGATGATAAACAACACGACTCACACGTATATCTTCTCGCCTCCGACGAACTGCGCCATGGTCCTCACCGCGACGACGGTGAAGGGCTGGCTCGCGACGACCGCGGCCGCTCTCGCCAGCGCCATCTGCCGCACCTCCCGGGCAAACTTCTCTCCCCTCCACGACACAAACACACACGTCACCGCTGCGCCCTGCCCTGCGGCAGGGACATGCATGCAGGACTCCGTCGAGGTAGAGCCCGACCCCGCAGCTCCTTCAAGGCTCACGCTCATCTCTCCACCTCCAACGACCTTGAGAGGTCCACCAGCCAGCGACGCTCGCTGGTGCTTCTAGCGCACAGTACTCTCGTCGTGCGTAAGGCAACCGTGAGATCTGAGAGGTAACCATTATATCACAAGGTGAACAAATGAAGATATAGATGTAAATCATGTCCTTTGAGTGGTTTTGAGAATCTGTACCGGGTGTTTTATGCCCAAATATTATTCAGAAAACACACCTTTCAGCCATTTTCACTCTTCTAAAATTACAGTTCAGAAACAAATTACAGGATCAGAACGACCTAAAAGGTCTAGTTTGTTTTGCAATAGCGGTATTTCACTTGTATAAAATAAGGATTTTAGTGATTAAAATTTTGTGAATTTATGAAATACGAAATAATCCAAACAGTCTAGTCTATTATGTGATAGCTGGATTTAAATACATAAGGAAAATTCTAGATAATAATTTTATCAGCATCGTAGAGTAGAAAACGATACCAGCCAGTCTATTTTATTTTGCTACACCGGTATTTAATTTTCTGAAAGCGAGACGTTTCAAAATAATGTTTTCTCAGTATCGTGAAGTGGAATACAGTCCCACCCCTTATATTTTGATACCAAAAAAGCATAATAGTGAAAAAATGAAATATGCGAAAGTGTGTTTATTGTTCCCCGCCCAAAACCCCCATAATCTCGTGCTTGTCCCGCAAGAAAGTAGGACATATGTGATGCCATCTTGGTGATGTCATTTATAATGTTATGGTATTGCCATCTATTCTAGATGGATACCATAACATTAACACTAATACTAAGATCATGAATTTTTAGGTTTAAGTGATGCTGCAAGCCTTTCAACTGCTTTTGATTTATCTGTGATTTAATTTTTTTACTTTAAGGCAGCAATTAATTGTTTTTTAACAAGTGTAAGCAATTTTTTAACATCATATTTTGTGCTAAGATCAATTCTGCAGGAATGATAGAATGATCCCATTCTGAAATGCTAATGTCAGCAGCAGCAGTTACACCTGTAATTAGCAGCACAGGGCTGCGCTCCCGCGTGGGGAAGAGACAGCGTAATACTCAGCTGTCGCAGGCTGACAAACCTGAGTTGCGGCGAGAGGTCTTCGGTCTCAGCGTCCACGTCTGTGTCCGACGCGTCGCGGACAGAGTCGAGCGTGCAGTGGTACACGTAGCCGCTGACCACCACGGAGCACAGCTTGGCTCCCAGTCCCCGATAGCAGCCCGCCAAGCCATCCACACGCTTTATGTGCGCCACTACGCACACACCACACTTCCCTCTCACAGGCAGTGCCAGACCAACAGGGCGCTGAGTCCCGCCTGAGACCGTCACAGAGCCAACGAGACTGCTGCGTGGCCCACGCTGGCAGTCACAAATGAAGCTCAGACAGGCTGAGCTCAACTGACGATGACTATGGTCAACTCCACAACACTGGAAGGCACATTCATGTGTCGAGTGATGTGCAACATACAGGGTGAATTATGGTTAGTATTTAGCAGAGAAAATTTTCTAAAGATTGCTGGGATTTCTTGATAAATTTATTTTAAAGCACTGCTACACCCACCATGTTAGTTTTTGACTTGTTGTGTCTTCTTTTATCGAGGACAATTTCTCCTGCTGTTCCACTACACAAGCATTGCAATCTGAGTTCTGTAGCAGACTGCGTGGTCAGATATACATACACTAGTGTTCTGCATTTTGGAAAAAGACAGCACAATACAATGATTTAAATTTTTCTAATTGCATTGTGGTAACTCAGGAAGTTTGTTTTACAGGTTGGCACAACTGATATCACATAAAAAATTGCTTCCATAATCATTTTTCAAATATTTCTTCATTAAAAATTCAACTAGTAAAATAATGAAAAATCAAAATTGGCAGGTGAAGTCAAGCCTTGAATAATCTGAGAGGAACTTAAGTACCTTTCAAACATATAACATACATAGTATCAGAGACACTTGTGTTAATGATTGTAAGTTTCAGTGGTAATCTTGCAAATAATTGAATCACTGAATTTTAGTGAACAATTAACTGGAAGATACTATCACAGATGTACCTCTCTCCAAGGCTGGTCTTGAACTCCATTTTCATTAAGTGGGAAGCACGGTGGATGTAGCTGAGAAGTGAGTTTTCTTGGGGTACTTCTACATCCCTCGCCCTGCCCCACATCCCGGGGAGCGGAGTGGCACTTGCAGGGTGTCGCTGCTCTAACCCAGAAGCCATTCTTGGCTTGCCACAGACACCACACCCATGAACTCTCCCTCGTCGGGACAAGCCTGTTGCTCCAATCGGCCCAGGGGACGTACCAGGGGCAGCAGCTCTGTGCCTGCCATGTGATCAACTTGAGAGCACATCTGCCGGGTATAGAGCACAGGACTCTGCCCCTCTGCAGCTACTGTCATAAACACCAGCATCTGGATGACGCCAGCTTCTAGGTCATAAGTGTCTCTCTAAACCAAATGATAAATGAGTAAAACATCTAATTAAAAATTAACTTTCTGCCTCTGCCAAGTCTCGGAAAAAAAAATTTGTAAAGTTCTAAGGAAAATCAAAGATTAAGCCATGAGTCAGATGTAGTTCAACAGTAAATACAGAGGTGAGGAAGAGTAGCAGGGACGAGGATGGGTAGCAGGGACGAGGAAGGGTAGCAGGGACGAGGAAGGGTAGCAGGGACGAGGAAGGGTAGCAGGGATGAGGAAGGGTAGCAGGGACGAGACAGTGTGACCACGTACCATATTGGAAGATGCTAGGCAGCGCAAGTGCAGGCCGCCCAAACAGTGTCCTCGTTGGGTACGGAGGGATCGGCTCATGACCCAACTGCAGACATACAAGCAGCCCTATGAGCCCTTGCTCGTAATTATTACCCATTTTAAAATCTGACATTAAAGACTCAGTAAAAGATCCTTATCACGTATCCAAGTTTATCCCTTATTTTGATGGTATGATCCTGTACATTTTGATTCTGTGGTACTTGATTCTTGCAATAAAAAAAAATTATATTTCATATTATTAAATGAAACATTTTTATGTGCAGGACCTTTTGACGTGCCTACTAAAATGAAACAGAAAGCATCATATACCACAGGATCAATAATTACAGGATCATGCCATCAGAATCAAGGGATGAACATGTATATGTGATATGGAACAATTATCTAAAAACTCTACCGACATAAAATTTCCAGTCTTTTTTTAAACAGTCTCTGCTAAGTTATATTCTTAATAATCTTTGGAGAACCACTGGATCGTTGCAAATTAGTAACAGGAAACAAGTAGGGAAGTGACTACAGAATGAAGGAAATCTCTCGTGTAATGTATTCTACGCTACGCTATTAAAGCAAAACAAAACTTTTCATCCCTATATTTACATTACAGGTAATCATCATCAGCTGCACCCAACCTGCAGATTCCTTTTATTTTTTGTCTTATTTTATTAATATAAACCATATATTATTATAACATATCAATTATTTTTCTGTCTTAAAGCCGGCTTGTCCATAACCTCACAAAAACAAAATCATCAGCAAATTGAATACTACTTTATATTCTTATTTCATTTGCTAAACAAGCTAACAGCATAATCCGTTGCGTTTTCATGCTACCAATAACACTGCCTATGTCAAGCCTTCTCTTTCTGTTCACTAAAGCTGAAGATACCGTCGGATTACCTGAATTAGAACTTTGGCATATTCCAGTGGATGGGACACTGTATTTATGACAACTTTTCCAACCACTGCACTCCAAGAAAAATCATTATTTGCCATTTCATATGTAAGTGTACCTCCAATCTAGCATTACTTTCTCGGGGAATAGAATTCAACAACCATAACCTAGTTTATGGAAAAAACTAAACTCAAAATGTAAAATATATATAGGTTGGCAAACATGTTAAAATTAAAAAATTCCAAACAGCCACAAGCCCTATTTTAATATCAGTAATGCATGGGTACGTGACCATTATTATATTTATTGAATTTATTAGAAATATTCGTAGCATTAGAAAAATAGATGTATATAAAATTGAGGAAAATTTTCTCATAACCTCCAACCCAGTGTTCCAAGATTAATTGAGTCGTCAATAAATAACCAATAAA
The DNA here is from genome assembly GCF_032445375.1 of Bacillus rossius redtenbacheri. Classification (NCBI taxonomy): domain Eukaryota; kingdom Metazoa; phylum Arthropoda; class Insecta; order Phasmatodea; family Bacillidae; genus Bacillus; species Bacillus rossius. Next base: position 40,306,408 of record NC_086344.1, read on the forward strand.
ACTTTTAAGACTTTTTAAAAGCACTTACTATGTTTTAAAATAAGGAAATTATTACTAAAAAAAATGGAAATTATCAAAAGTCATACAAAAAGTAACAACTCTAAAAACTGTTGTTTGCATGTCATGTGATGCAATAGATTTTGGGTTGTTACACGGTAAATAGGTGTTTTGTAAATACCGAACTTCATCATTCGGCATTAAATTTTACGTAAATGTTTTTAAGAATACAAAATTAAATATATTTATTTTTAATTTCAAACCCAGTTACTCGCAAAATTTGCGTCTAAAGAGGCGGGGCGACTAGGGGTTCCTCTCTCCAAAGAGGAGAGAAAATGGCTAAATAACTACACAAATTATGCAAATTAGGATTTCGTTACTTCCAATATTTAGATTGATGCGAAACTTGAACCTCGGACACAAAATATAACGAATAATTTATTAAAAATAATGCTGATTAAGCCAGGATAACAGAAATAATTTTCTAGTACAATTCTTCAACTATAATTACAAATATTTTGCAAAACAGATACTAGATCGCAGCATTAAGTTGTCTTCTAATTCCTATTGAAAGAAACAAAAACTCAATATTTATTATGTTATATAATGTTTTAGGAAGATTTAAATAAAAAGTATTCATCCAATAAGACATTATTATATTCCAAAACTTGCATGAAACATCACATGTTCCCTGAAGCTATAAAATTTAAATAATTATCGCAAAGCTCACATTTTGATCGATTTTAATTTGCGTCAAAAAAGAACTTCTATATGGTATACTAAATTTAATTAACTACATCGGTTCCTCTGAAATTTGGTGTACTTATGGGTCCAAATAAAAATATTATAATAACTTTATAAATATGCAACGAAACTGAACCATAGAAAACATCAGTATTATAATTTTTTATGCCAAAAATTTAACAAAAGACTGAAAATTTACGAAATATAACCACATTTTTTGGAAACCAGTAGAATCGTCACCCAAGAAGAATGAGATGCTCAAAAAGATAAAAAAAAAAAAAAAACGCAAAATTTGTAAAAAGTTACAATAATGATTCCATATTTCGAAACAATCATAATAAATAAAAAAAACTAAATTACAAAAAAAGTCAAAAGCACCAAACATATCAAAACCATTTACGTCATCCAAATCCTCACTTTAATTTTCATCTAAATTCGTAAGAAAAAACATAAATATACAACAAAAATACAAAAAATATAAAATTCAAATTTAATGTCAAATATATCGCAAAGCAACACTTAAAATACCAAAACAATATTATTTAGCGAATGGTAAAAGAGGAAATGCTGTAAAACAAACAGAAACCAGAGAATTTTCCCATAATCATTCAGCGTAAAGCTGCGCTCACTGCAACTGAAAATAGCGCATTAAATTTACACAGATTTCAATAATCCGAAAGCACATGTAAATTTAAAAACTGACAAAAAGACTTAATATATAACAATACAACACCTTATTAAAAGTATAAACTTGAAAAAACATATTTGAGAAATATCAAACACCCAGGGAAACCATAAACGTAAAATTTATCGTTTAAATTTATACAGAGGTTTTTTAACCATTCGAAAGATGATTAAAAATTCATAAACTTGTTCTTACATAATAATAAGTACCATAACAAAGGTTAACTTGAAGTAAAAAAACACGTAAAGTTGCTATTAATTATACCGTAATGTGGCATAAAACTGAGCCACCAAAACAGTAAAACTCATCGGTTACAATAATATCAAAACCTTTTTTACTATACAAATTTTTTTAAAATTTATAAATGATGTTGTACTGTAACATTTAATGTTTTTGCCTGATTAAGTTATTATTTATATTTTATTTAATAGTATACTTAATGGCAGATATTTACTTTATTTAAAAACGGTAATTATTTTTAATGCATATCTATAAGAATGTTGTTCTATGGAGACGTTTGAAGTTGAACAATTACCGAGACCCCTCTAAGGAGGTAATGACTTTGAAACGGTAAACGGTAAAGTTAACGCCGTTAATATAATTTATTTTATTTTTACACACATTTAACTTGACTCAGAGGTCTGATGTGCGAGAGACTCTGAGCTCTACCGACCTAATTAAAACTATCTAGCCGAGGTAATATTAATTAAGAACCAAAATTCAACGAACAAAAACTGTGTATATATCGTCGAACCCGAACCAAAGACTTTTGCTTGGTAATGAAATGTGCGCATCGTCACTCCTGTCAGTTGGTAATTTTATGTGTAATGCGATGCCAATAAACAGTTAGAAAATTTGAGAATAATAATTAAATATTAACAGTAAGAGTAAATTTGAAATATTTTTGTTTAAATAAATAAGTAAAAATTTTAGTTGTGTGTTGGTTTTATGTTATTTATTATTTCATCTATCCAAGTGTATGTGTAAGTCTGTATTTTCAAGCCAATCCCTAACTTTGGCCTACTTATTCCTGACACATGCCAACTGAATGTTACCTAAGCAGTATTATTTTACACAGAGAAAGAAAGCACAACATATTAAATTTGCCATCAGCCGGGGTTTCGGGTGCGATTCCCGCGGCGAGTCTAAGGAGCTGTACGTGAAAATTGGGGTGTTTTCCGGAAGGCCGCCAGGCTAGCTCTGTCGTCTAACCGTGAGTGGGTCGATCGGCCCCAGTGTGTCCCCTAGACTCGGTGGCTTGACTTGGAAAGTAGCGACGGCCGGGTTAATCCCTGCACCGTAGAAAAAAAACCGACCCGGAGTCGCGTGGGGAGTTGCGTTGAAAAGGTATTTGGTGATAACTATAGTTACCAGTCGTGAGGAATCAGAGACAAAACTTGAAGGCTCCCCACGGTACGCGCACGTCCGCTCCGGGCCGCGAGCTGATCAGAACTGCCTCAGGGGTTGGCATGCGGAGGGGGGGACACTCCCTCCATGCGCCAAGGTTACGCCGCACGTCTCATTTGGGTGGAGACTTGGCGAGGGGTGCATTCCGCCAGCAGGAGCCAGTACTGCGGGCTGAGGCCGGGCTAATGGCCTTCGGTCGGTATGACGTCAAATTGTCTAACACAAAGTGGGGCCATTCGTACTGACGTCGGCCCAAAGGCCTCCTTAACTCTTACAGGCCTATATGTCACGCCAATGCCTTCTCCTGCCGAGTGTTGCTTCGTGGAAGTGTTTCTACTCGCCGAGGGTGCAGTGTAGACTTGTGTTTCCTTTTGTATGTACTTATTTTGTATTGTATTTCATTTCAGATTAATTTGTTTTTATAGTTCATATTTTATTTATTTTATTTGTATTATTCACCGGGCGCCTAGGCCGTGGTTCTCCGCCTGTGGCCAATCCGCACGTTCCGCGGGCTCGCGGAGGAGGGGAGTCAAGGTCGCGGCACGTGGGAGGGGAGTCGCTTGCGCGGCACGTGGGAGAGCAGTCGCGCTCGAGAGACGCAGGGAGGTGGACGCAGGGAGATGTCGCTCCACAGCTAGGCCTTTTTAGTCGCGATTACAGTACAGGTTGGACGCCCCTTGCAGTGTGCGGGAAAATTAAAGTGCGCGGAACCGGGCATCGCCCTTATTGAGATTGCCACAGGCGGGACCGCGGTAGCCCCATGTAAAGGTTTTTTTTTTATCGTGCATAAAACCATAAAAACTTCATTCGGACTTTATTTCCTGAAGTCATCCTGGGCAGGCTAGATCCCTTAGGCCACGAGGCACGAACCCTAATCTACCGCCCCTGAGCAGCCGAAGACGCGCCACTTATAACAGGGACTAGCCGCGGCCTTGTCAGTGCAAAACAATAAAGTTTGAAAAGGGTCTCTACAATGTTTAAATAATAAGAAACAATTATAAGGCATAACATCAAGTAAAAATGATTAAAGTGTGTTTTGGAAGGTGGCGTGAGGCCGCGCGAAACCTAATAACCATAGATTACTTTAATATGAAGACATTTAAACTATCATAATGCTGTTGTAAATTCATAAAATGATGTGTAAATAATAATAAAAAAAATTATAAAGCATAACATCAAGTAAAAATGTGCAAAAGTATTTAAAATGTGTTTTGGAAGGTGGCGTGGGGCCATTTAAAACCTAAAACTCATATATTACTTCAATGTGAAGACCTTTTAACTATGTAAAAGCTGTTGTAAATTCTTAAAATGATGTGTAATATAATATTATAATACCAAACTCAAAGCAACAACTAGAAAAATAATGCCGAATACATGTTTTGTTTGGCAGCATGTAGCTTGGATGCTTAAAACCTAAATAATTATTTATTACATCAATATGTAAACTTACTAACCATTAAAAAGTAGTTTAAAGCTTCATAAAATGATGTTTAAATAGTTATAAAAACAATTATAAAACGCAACTTTAAGTAACAACTCGAAAAATGTTGAAAACATTTCTTGTAGTGTGGCATGAAACCGGGGCAATATTGTAAATGTTAAAATTATTTGTCAAATTAATAATACAAATACTTTCAAAAAATCCAAAACATAATGTAAATTCATAAGTACCGATTGAATAAATTTCACTTTCTAGAAAAATTTAAAAAAATATGAATTAATCACACTTAAAACTTTAAAACAATTACTTGCAAACGACATCGCAAGTACATACCCTCGAGGCATTAAATTTGAAAGCTATTTCTAACTATACATCAGCTAAATTTAATTCGTTGGAAGAATGAAATCAATAATTAAAATGACTTCCTTTGACTCAGATATTTTTTGTTTAGGTAAAAGCTTGACTGAAAACTTTCAGTTTGGTATTCAGAAGTTGTTTCAGTGATAATAGTCAAATAAAATTAATTCAAATCATTCTTGAACTAAATTAAAGGTAGAGGACATTGTTTTTTTTCTCCTGTTACCATAATATATATAATGTCACGAATAAAAAGGAAATTTAAAAGAAGTGCATAGCCAGTCGTTTACCATGGCTTAGTAGAGAAAAGAAATAACATCAAACAGTACAGACTATCCAAGTCGAGTTCCCACCACTTGAGATGTAGGGATGCTCTTATTCTCTACTGTGGAATTTTATAGTGCTTTATGTCCTAGAAAATTAATTTCATAGGTTTTCAGTTATCTGCCGAATAACATTATTTGTGAGCGATATCTACATAATAACTTTCATCTCATCATGCTTGTGTGGGATTTCACTGGATTTTTTATTCTATTTTTTAAAATGTTGCACATAGCCTGTGTGTCTTTAAGCATTTTTTTTCTCCATGTATTGACGAGCACCTAGAAAGGCTGGCTATGTGACAGTCCCACATTCACATATTTCTCATTACTAATATGCTAGAAGAATTAAGTTATGTTTTACTTAAACATTTATTTTGTAAGTATGTATCACGCTTGTCCCGCCCTCTTAGGTGATATATCTAGTTATTTGCGATGCTTTAATTATCACTCTGATGTAGGTTTGACTAAATTTTTTTCTGTATTTGATTTTATATTCTTGCTCTGTGTTAATATAGCAGAAGAAGTTTGCCCAAGAATATACCATTTTAGTTTGTATTTGAAATCAAGTGTAGTAGGGTGGTCATTTGATCCTCCCATACTTTGTATGCGGGGGAAAAAAAATTAACAATGGTAAACGACAACACGTGTTACTACTTGAGAAATAGTTTATTTATTTATTTTAATTATCCACAACTAGAACCCCAACCAAGCATTACACTTGCATTTGAGGTAGATCCTAATTTTTGAGGAAACTGTAGTATTTACTTTATTTCGTTCCCTTTCGCAATATATCGTCTGCAGTGTCTCCAACGTGATGTATGTGCACAGAACGAGAAATATATGTCTGCGAATATGGCAATCCTCATAGATATCGCCTTCAATTATCAATTCGAACCGCCATTGTTATGTATTGTACAATAAAGGGGTGTCGAGTATTTAAAGTTTTATTAAAATTTTATTTTATTTAGTGTGTAAATAATGTCACTTGTTTTAAAACCATGAAATTGTTTAGGCATGTTCGACGATGAATATAAGTTCAAGAAGTTTGGTTTGAAAGAAAATAATTTTTTTTTTTTTTTTAACTAAATTGTGGTTAGAGCGTACTGTACTGAAGTGTAAATAATTTTACTAAATAGGTTAGTTACATTTTTTTCCCTTTTTTATATTGTGTTGTGAAGTGAATTTCCTCAAACTCAATAACAATAAATAATAAATTTTATATGCATATATTGGCTGTGCAGTAAATGTTAATTGACATACAGGAGAAGTTCAGCTTTAGTGGTTGAATGAACAGCGATTTTGAGTTCTGTTTAATAGGGTGGTCAGGTATGTAAGTATGAGATATTTACATGGAAGTGGATTTGGTTAATGTCATAATTTGACATCTTGCAGTACCTTGTGTCTCCTAGACCGAGGTAGCACAAATGTGTCAACTGTTTGGTATAGCATAAACAACTTTTAAAAAAATTTATATTTTTTTTAAATAGTGTCATCAAACATACCAATTCTAGATGTCACCAATCTTCAAAACCAGATAAAAACAAATTAAAATTAGGAGTTCTGATTAAGTTCAACACAAAAACAAATTTACTTAATACTTTTTCATATAAATTATTTCTAATAATTTATTTATCAACAAATCTTTGGAAAGAAAGGAAATCAGAAAATATGGTTTTCACCCACTATAGGTCCCTAAATTTACTCCCAAGAGGTGGTTACGTAATTCTTATTAGTTCATGAAAAAATTAAAATTTTATATCTTAAATTACAATACCTGTGCTTTTACGCTGCCATTGCCAATTAATTATTTACCCGAAATAAATAGGAATATATGTTTTCTATATACTAGAAACATTCCTGAATTAACCATGAAAGAAATTTATCTCAATTCCTACTAGTTTGTGCAAAAAATAACAGTGTACAGCTTTAAATTACAATACCTATGTATTCACGCAATCACCGACTTTCATTGTGTATGTTTACCAGTGTGCGTTTTTTAAAATTTGTAATAATGAAATTTATTTACATAATGACTGTATTGCAGTTGTAAGGAATTTTTAATGCTTGTATTTCATGATTGTTGTTTTATTAGAATAAGTATGTAATTGTATTACAAAATGTTTGTTTTGTTACATTGCATTTAAAGTACATAGGTACTATTTTGAGTGATGTAACGAACGACTCTGATGGGAGCCTAAAATTTGAATTGAATTGTTAATGTCCAATTTCGGTGAGGAATAAACGTTGTGCACAGAAGTAGCAGACACATTGAATTTTGAAGTATTTCCAAGTTATTCTTTGATTACAGTCGTCATATATTCTGTGTTTCATGTTTCCAAATTTATCCCTGGATCCTGAAGGCTTGATCCTGATGGCATGGTCGTTTTGGCTTGATCCTGCATGATGCTAGCTGGTTTAGTTCAGTACCTACGTCGAAAGATCCTGCACATAAAAGAAATTGCAAAATAGAATTATAATTGTAGGTTAAAAAAATCCTTTTAATTTGACTTACTGTTATAATTCATTATTATATGGCAATGTATTTTTTTAATGAACAGGATCTTCCGACATACTGAATTAAAACAGCAAGCTTAATGTACCATAGGATCAAGCCAACAGAATACAATCCAACAGGATCTAGGGATAAAATTCAGTGAAGAATTAGCATATTTTTTTAATTCTCCATAGTTGTGCTGAACAAAGAGATACACAAATTACGGATCGCGGGTAAATATTGAATGGTGACAGTAGTATGAAAACACAGGTCTTGTAAGCTTTAAACTGTTATTTTTCATGAACCAGTATGACTTAAGAAACCATCCCTTCAGAGTTAGGGACATGTGCAGTGTGTATAAACCATGTTTTCCTATTTTTTATTTCCATTCTAAAAATCAGCAACGTCCGATAATTATTCAAAATCTAAAGGTCCTACTTAGGGGAATCTCTAACGACAACGATCGGGACAGCAACACGAAAATTTGCGAGTTAATCACTTGCAAAAACTTGCCATTTTCTCTGCTTTACCAAATTTATAAATTCATATTAACATCAAGTTTTATACATTTTTATCACTTTTCTTTAAACAAAATGTAATCCAAAATGTACAAAATGTACAAAAATTAGTTTAGCTGCCTGCTAAATATTGCTGTTGTCCACCCAGACTATGTTACACGATGCATGCTCCATTTCCATTTTAAAAATTGAAAAGAGTACTTACAGGTTCTCAGATGATTTCTTGAACTCGAAGCCAATCAGTCATGGCCTCAAACTAAATTGTGTTCATAAACTTGCACGGAAAGGCCGAGCTACGTGCTCTTAGCTATCGTGTCATGTTCCGCAACTGTTGACACCACCCGGGTCTCTCCGCGAGCCCTCAGTAGAATGCCCCTGTGCTCACACCTGCGACGAGAAGCAAGAGTCCCAGCTTCGTGCATGCACACGCCAATCTTCTCCACAGCCGAGCCCTTTTTGCATAACCACACAACTTAACATCTTTCTTGCACATACGCAGTATCAGCAGTGTCAGCTGTTTTTTCTTCCCAACTAATAGGATAGCGACTCCCGCGACTTCCCGATAACCATTTTTTAATGTCTAGTATTTAAAAGTCCGTGAAACTGTTTACCATAATGAAAAGAAAATTTAAATTTAAACTTCAAATAACTTTTACATCCTGATTTTATAATAACTGAAGTTTAAAAGAAACTAAAATAACAAATAAACTTAAAACTAAACATAAACAAAAGGTTGGCTACTTAAAAAAAAAAATTGCAAACTGAAATTAAAATGAAAATTTAAATATAAAAATGATTTAACTTACAGTTGTGTATAAATAGCAGCCTCCACTGGCCACACTCCTGACGGAGAATTGCTGGCGGGCGGGGCGGGGCGGCCAGGGGAACGGCAAGACAGTCTGTGGCGATCAGGGGGCAGGGGGGTTGTAGCTGTTACAGGGTCACGGAGACGGGGGCTGCTGAAAACTGGGACACGTTGCATTGAAGGTGGAATAGACTGCTGTAGAAACCCGATTTGAGGCTTTTGCTAACAAGAAAAATAAAAGTTCTGATTTTTTTTTTTTTCACTTCCTGACATTTTTCAAATCTGTCTCTAAGAGAGTGTTTTAATACTTTAATTAATTTACCAGTAACTCATTTTTTGAACGAGTAGTAAGGCTGGGTACATAAAAAGTAGCGTAATATTTTGAGAATGTTTGGTTAGGTTATGTTAGCTACATTGTAAATACTACGTTAAAGCAAGTATTGTTTGTTTGTTAGGGTTTAAATTTGGTAATTTTTAACCAACAATGTAAAATGATTTTACAGTATCCATTTTCAATGTAGCTAACCTAACCAAGCAATTTCACAGTTTTGCAATATTTTTAATGTTGACAACCTAACTTAACCATCCATTGTCAAGATTTTACAGAATTTTTAATTAACCTAACAACGTGTTAAAATGGCAAACTACTAGTAAACTACTAGAAGTATCACAGTTCCTACCCTCTTAGAGAATAATTCAAAAACCTGTCAGGAAGTGAAATAAAATTCTGAAATTTTATTCTTTTGGTTTGCAAAAGCCTCAAATCTGCTTTTTTTTTTTTACCTAGTAAGGAAACCAAACAATCACCAGTACTGTGAATAACAAATAAAAAGTACTAAGTTTCCTCCGTAATAACTTGCATTCGTTCACAATATGCAAATGTCTCTTTTCTAATATTCAACATGGCAGAAATTTATGTTTTTCTCTGTAGTTGCTGCTGGAAAGTAGTTATTTGGTCATGAAATAATAGAATTTTAATAGCTTTACCATTTTACAGAATAGTTATAAAAAAACTCAGGAAGTAAAAACAAAATTAATTTTGGTATTTGTATTTGCTTTTTTCCTCCTTAAGATGTACCCCTCTCCTAGATGGATACCACACTTTTGCCTTAGTTTGCGTACAATCACAGGACGTAACCAACCAACTGCTCTGAGGCGAGTAATGTACGTAACAGTTACATATGGTTTATTGTTTCAGGAGCGTGAGTTGTCGCCACAATGTTCTTCAAGTTCAATCAGAACTCCTCTGCGCAAGTTGAAGCAGTGCTGAACAAGGAGGTTTGTGCTCTAAGACATTCTTTATCGTCGAGTGAACGGGGGCCGTGTTTCAGTTGGTTTGGTATCTTGTAATCTGCACTTTGTGTTTGTGTTTTGCATTCTGTAAGTCATCTTATGCTTGCATCTCGCACTGGCAGTCATTAGTCCACATTCTAGAAAGTCAGAGAAAAATGTCAGGTAGCTTGAACACTAGGTCTAGAAGTACAGTTGTTCTCAACGAAATCACCTTCTGTGAAACACAAAAGTACACTTATTTATTCAGCTGCAAATATAAGATTAAATACAAATTCTTTAAAAAGACTGCAGCTTTAAATATTACAATTACAATAATAATACTTTCTGAAAATGTAAATAAGGTCTTGTTTTCAAAATTACTTTGCATCACATTTGCTGAACATAATAAACTACATTTCTGTTCATCTGAACTTTCATTACGACAGAACTTGATATTTAAAAATTCTTACCAACTTATTTTATCACGAAGAATTTATAACTTTAAAATTTAAAATTTATTTCTTATAGCTTTCCAGGGAATATTTTCAGTTCAAGTTTCACAAATTGCAATTTCAAAATATTTGAACATCACTTCTAAAAAATTTATTTACTGTTTATCTCAGGTTTTCCCTTGGGTAATGCTGTTTAAAAACCCGCTCACAAAAGGTTGTTCTAAACAAAAGTCGCCCGCGCTCTGTTTCGGCTTCGCTGTTGTGGAGCCGAGCAGATAATTCCGCTCTGCGAGTGGAGCACTCGCTGTGTGCCACTAAAAGTTAGTAATTTAGATGTGTAGTGAAATGTCAGTTGGAACCCTGTACTGTCAGCTATGATATTCTGTAATGTACCTGACAACACTAATCATGGCTGTGAAGCTGTAATTAACTTTTTTTGTTTGCAGGATGTGACACTTCGGGATCTCATGGACGAAGAAGACACTCTTCAAGAATGTCGAGTGCAAAACAAGAAACTCATTGACTTGTAAGCATTAAGTAGCATGTCGCTGCTGTGGACTTGAGCATGTGCTAGCATCAATGTCTAAATCGACAAAGCTCTCTGCTAAGGAGCGTGACTACCCCAGCGGGAATATCGGGAAACCGGGAACGAGCCGTGATTTTTTTTTTTTTTTTTGCTGTTGGAACCCTGGAGATTTTAGACTTATCGGAAATTATCAATTTGTACATTTTTTTTTAAAATAATATTTAGCAATTGTTGATAAAGACACGCCTTGCATGGATACTCTGATACTTATGACGCTTTTTTGCCGTTGTTTCCTGCCGGACCTGCCGGTCTGGGGGTAGCACAGCCTGCCTCTGGACGCCTTTTCTTTCAGGGCTTTTGTTTTCTTTTACGTATTGGCAGCCACACACTTAAAAATATTCTGTATGCGTTAATGACAGTTAAAAAAAATTGGTTATCTGTAAAGTCGGTTTACGGACGATAGTTTAACGTGACGTCATAACAATACATTGATGAAATGATTGATCCAGAAGAAAAGGAAATATCATATTCGGCCTGAGACTGAGCCGTAATAGTTTTTTGCAACCAAACCATTTAGGCATTAAAAATATTATATTCTTTGAGGAAGTAATTTTTTTTTTAATTTTCCTATTTTTTGTATGATAAAATCTACCTCTGCAATACTTTTATGAATAAAATTGAATCATTTTTATTGATTTATCACTATTTTTTATGGATACAAAGGAGGAGTGAAATGAAATGTACAATTTAATTAATAAATTTACTTTTATTTGCATTCATTAATTCAAATATATTTATTACTTTTGAAATGTTACGTGCGCCGCGTTTATTTTTGCAAGTTCAAAAAAGAAAAACTGGGGTAACTCGGTGGACGGGAAACCCTCGGTTGCACCAGCCGTGCCGTGCGTGAAGCTAGCGAGTCGTGCGTGCCGGCAGCCTGGTGCGGCCGGAGGTGATGGAGGAGCTGGTGACGCTGGTCACGGCGGCGCCGAGCAGCGACGCGGAGGAGCGCCTGCGCTACAAGTACCCCAACCTGGCGTGCGAGCTGCTGACGTGCGACGTGCCGGCCATCAGCGAGCGCCTGGCGGGGGAGCCGCGCCTGCTGGACCGGCTGCACGGCTTCCTGGAGCAGGAGCGGCCCCTGGACCCGCTGCTGGCCTCCTTCTGGAGCAAGGTGGTGGGCGCCCTGGTGTCCCGCAACGGCGACCAGGTACCTGCACACACACAGGGCTCAATTACAATCACTGCGGTGACAGTGTAACTAATTACAAGTAAAAATTACTTTACATAGGTGTAAGGGATCGTCCATTAATCACGTGAGGCTCGAAAGGGGGGGGGGGGGGGGTTTCTGAAAAATCACGAAATATCACAAGGGGGGGGGGGGGGTGTAGAGAGATATCATGTGTATTTATTTTTTTGTGCGATTTCTACTAAACCGAAAAGCAACGCGTGACCTTGACTCGCCGTAGCCGGGCGACAATATCCCCGCCCCGCCGCAACGTGAACCACCCGGCTCGGCATTGCCGGTCGCCAGTAAGACTGTGATTTTGGCGCCGAATATACATGCTGTGCTTAATTTTCCAGAATTAAATTAGATTATACCTATATTTAAAGATATTATTCTGAAATTTTTAAAAATATTTTGTACGAAAAAATACACGTGATTTGTTGGTTTGGGGGGGGGGGGGGGTAGTCTAAAAACCTCACCACAAATCACTAGTGGGGAGGGGGGGGTTAAAAATTTGCTAAAAAAACATCACATGATTATTGGACGACCCCTAATCAGTAAAATTACAATTACTATTACAATTACTTTCCGCTACCATTTTAAAACTGACTTAAGATTTTTTTTTTTTACGCTCTGTTACATTAATATACATACATATATGTTTGTTAAATAAAATTATTTCATGTAATGATTAAATTAATTATCTTTAGTTAAATGAATAATATTTGAGGACAAACTTGCTTGAATAACATCAAAAGACTTCATAGGAGTAGCTACCTGTAATAAAAGTAACATTCTTTAAATTTTGGAATTGAGCTTACAAAACATTTGCAATCGTGGAAATACAGTTGCTAATGTCAGTAAATGTTGTAAAAAAACAGTGTTAATACATATCATTAATAAAATTCATTATCTAGTTTGCTTACCGTGCATACGATCGTAGCACTACAAGCGTAAAATTATAAACTTTACTAATACAAAAATGTATGTTCTTCTTGTTCTTAATTGTATACATTATACGTTCCGAGAATAAAAGTAACGGCAAGTAAATATAAAGTATCGATTACCTTAATGTATTGATTACAATTAATGTTATGTATTCCGATTACAAGTACGAATTACATTTTTTAAATGTAACTCGTTACAATTATAAATTACTTGAAAAGTAATCGTTACAATAGTCCGATTACTTGTAATTTGTTACTTAACAACACTGGAAACAAGGTTGCATTGCAGACTCACAACACAAGACCTGCAGCATAAAAAATTATCATCTGGAAAAGTAGACTTTTTTTTTAAATTTGTTAAGAATGGTTTAGTGATTGGCCGGATGTCTGCGGGGCAAAAACTAGCTTGGCCGGACTCTGGTTTCTCTTGTTTCAAGCTCGCAGTTCGTACGTCCTCTGTGTGATGTGTGGCAGGTGTGGAAATTTTTTCCTTGTTCAGATAAATTAAAGCTTGGTTCCTGTTAAGGGTTACTGTTAGGTCGGAAAAAGGAAACTGCAAACAAGTTTTTTTTTGTAGAAGGATACAGTGAAATTATTTAATTTCATGGTGCAAATATCTAACTACAGCAGCAAAAAATTGCTAAAAGTTTTACAATAGTTTTAATTTTTTTAATTAAATCTGATGGTAAAAAAATGATGAAGAGTATTAACAATAGTTTTGATTTGAAAATATAAATCTGATGGTTGAGAAAATTCTATGATATATTTTTGTTTCAGTGCACCTTGTGTAGTGACATTCCACTGTTACTAATTTTATAATTGTCATTGAATATTTTTATTTGTTTGTGTTGTGGTGCTGCTGCAGTTGGGAAGCCTGGTAGACATAGCCTTGAATGTGGGTTGTCATGAAGTGCTCTCGTTTTCCTATCACAGCATTCATATGCTGCTGCAGCGCACCATGTATCACTCATTCATCTCATGACCTCATTCATTCAATCAGTCATTTTTTTTTAGTACGTACCTTAATGTTATGATAAATGTTAGAATTAACATGTTTAACATTTGGCAAAACTGTATTACTTTGCCAGTTACTTTAAATGATCTGCATGCCTTCATTTAGTTTAGAACATGTTGTATTTGTTATGATTTGGGCAGTTTTTTTTACATAAATTTGTTCTCTCTCTCTCTCTCTCTCTCCTTCCCTCCCTGCCAGAACTGGTATTCCTATCAGTTCACTTGCTTGCAGGTCTTGGAGTTCTTTAAGTCCAAGGCCAACTTCGTGAGCCTGCTCCTGAAGCACCTAGGCACGTCGGCCATCATGGACGCCACTCTGAAGCTCATCACGCAGGTGGAGGGCGTCGACATTCGCCAGAACGTGCTCAACGTGAGTGTGCCGTGTTTGGTGGGGTGCCACTCTTTCAGACCAAATAAAAAAAAATACAAATATTATTTTTTTGACCCTACAATTTTTTTTCCCCCCTGCAAAACTGCATTTTTTTTAAATTCCTACCAGATTCTGAAATATTCTAATGTTGCTGAGCTAACTAAATTTTCTGCACACAATATTAGAGTATTTTAAATGTCATAGACCTAACGTAACCAGCCTTCTGCACGATTTTACAGTATTATAATTGTGTCTGACCCAACGTAACAAACCTTTCACTCTCAAAATGTGTTCACGTATACATGCAAAGAAAAACAGTATGTACTGAAATCAAAATTCATATTTTTACAGGACCTAAAAAGAAATTGGATCAAAAAATTTCTTTGGGGAATTTTTTTCTTGTTCTACTTTGTTCATGGATGAAAAAGTAACTGATTTGGGGCAGCAGTCAACTTTCACACAGGCAACTGACACTTGTATAATTTAGATGTCAAAATATTGGTAACGAAGTTTTCCAACGTACATATTAAAGTACTTGTGGATAGCTGCTTAAAATATATCTACTGAAACTGCTTTGACTAGCTTGCCGCTAACTTAGTTTTAAACTCACCGTGAATACATGCAGTCACTTGTTTGCGTGAATGCAGAGTGATGTGTGGGGCCGGTGAGGGACTCACGCCCGTGCCGTACTGTGTGCTAGTGGCTGGACAGCCAGACCGTGGTGCAGTCGCTTGTTTGCGTGAATGCAGAGTGGTGTGTGGGGCCGGTGAGGGACTCACGCCCGTGCCGTGCTGTGTGCTAGTGGCTGGACAGCCAGACCGTGGTGCAGTCGCTTGTTTGCGTGAATGCAGAGTGATGTGTGGGGCCGGTGAGGGACTCACGCCCGTGCCGTGCTGTGTGCTAGTGGCTGGACAGCCAGACCGTGGTGCAGTCGCTTGTTTGCGTGAATGCAGAGTGGTGTGTGGGGCCGGTGAGGGACTCACGCCCGTGCCGTGCTGTGTGCTAGTGGCTGGACAGCCAGACCGTGGTGCAGTCGCTTGTTTGCGTGAATGCAGAGTGATGTGTGGGGCCGGTGAGGGACTCACGCCCGTGCCGTGCTGTGTGCTAGTGGCTGGACAGCCAGACCGTGGTGCAGTCGCTTGTTTGCGTGAATGCAGAGTGGTGTGTGGGGTCGGTGAGGGACTCACGCCCGTGCCGTGCTGTGTGCTAGTGGCTGGACAGCCAGACCGTGGTGCAGTCGCTTGTTTGCGTGAATGCAGAGTGGTGTGTGGGGTCGGTGAGGGACTCACGCCCGTGCCGTGCTGTGTGCTAGTGGCTGGACAGCCAGACCGTGGTGCAGTCGCTTGTTTGCGTGAATGCAGAGTGGTGTGTGGGGTCGGTGAGGGACTCACGCCCGTGCCGTGCTGTGTGCTAGTGGCTGGACAGCCAGACCGTGGTGCAGTCGCTTGTTTGCGTGAATGCAGAGTGGTGTGTGGGGTCGGTGAGGGACTCACGCCCGTGCCGTGCTGTGTGCTAGTGGCTGGACAGCCAGACCGTGGTGCAGTCGCTTGTTTGCGTGAATGCAGAGTGATGTGTGGGGCCGGTGAGGGACTCACGCCCGTGCCGTGCTGTGTGCTAGTGGCTGGACAGCCAGACCGTGGTGCAGTCGCTTGTTTGCGTGAATGCAGAGTGGTGTGTGGGGTCGGTGAGGGACTCACGCCCGTGCCGTGCTGTGTGCTAGTGGCTGGACAGCCAGACCGTGGTGCAGTCGCTGGTGTCGCTGCTGCGGCCGTGCGTCGACACGGAGCGCCAGAGCAACGCCGCGCAGCTGCTGTGCGACATCGTGCGGCTGGGACGCGACGGCCTGCACGGCTGCACGGAGCGGCGCGACCCCGACCCGGTCCTCGCGCAGGTCGAGAAGTGAGTGTCATTACCTGTAATACTAGATCATGTGGTGCAGCGTGGGGGATTTCAAAACGCTAACTTATAACTAGGGATGTGCGAGTGCCCGATGTTTTCGTGTACGGTTCGAATCCACAATTACCTGAACCCGGAATCGTTGTACGTACGTGGATTCGAACAGTATTGCGAATATACACAAAAGTTATAAATTAATTTAATACAGCTCAAAAATACTAGCAGTGAAAAATAAAATTAGGCTACTATTACGTAAGTATTTATAATATGATGTATCAAAGAAAGATATGTAAACTAAATAATTAACACAGTGACATTAAAATAATTTCGAGATTTCGAGAGCTTGAACTATAATTACGAATTTCGTCATATAGCAAACTATAAACTAAAAACAATTACATACCTACAAGAAAAAAACGTCTTGGCTGTTTATTGGAGAAAAAAATGGTTTCGTTTGCTGAACCATTTATAAAACGGAGATTTCCCTGTGGCGTGCAGTTTATTACGATTGAGTTGGAGAAACAAATATGTTTTGGTTTTCATATTTTAAAGTGTTTATTATTAATTAATTTTACATAATTATAAACATTTCAATCTCAGTGTAATAAATAATTGCCAGTAGTTACAGTTAGAAAAAAGAGAACACACATTATTTTTAAATTAATCTGTTATCTTTAATTATTCTGTGCTTAATGTTCGGAATCGGAATCATACCTCAAATATTGCCAGGGATTCGAATCGGATTCAAACCGAACTGAAAATCAAGGATTCCCACATCCCTACTTATAACTGAAAACTATTACACTTCCTTTTTTTTTTAAACGTGTAGAACCATCATTAATTGGCCTATAAACTGTTCTCTGCTTTACTTTTGAGTTGTGGGACATCCAGTTTAGCACACAATATGGTCAACATTTTGTTTTTTTTTATTGACATCAAAAATAGATATACATTCTTTCCACAATAAAGTGAGACTTTTTTTTTGACCGGTCCTTCAGCAAATGTTCAGTCTATAAACTTCTGATGCTCGGCGCCGCCGTACCGGAGACGTGTCGTCGCTTCGACAGTGGCTAGTAAAGGAACTATGCTTGACCTGCAGGTAGCGCGTAGTGTAGTTGACGGGCCCACCCATTTGTGGTTCTTTTACTCGCCACCGTCATAGTGACCAGGCTTCTTCAGTACGACGGCTGTGGTATCTACCTTCTTACAGAAGAGGAAAAAAATTCTAGCAGCATAGTATTTCATATAGGGTCATTTTTCTGGTTCTGTATTGTGATTGGCGAGTCGACACGGGGTTGCCTCCCCTTTGTTTTCACCTTTGTGAAGGAAGACAACGTCACATTGTTCAGTCGCTTGTCGCTCGATTGTTGCCGCGTGTGGCCGCGTCTTTGGCAGCTCACGAAAGTTATGTAGAAGTTGCCGGTAGTTAATTTTACACCCGCTGGTCGGGGCCAGGCCAAATCTTAACCTCTTTTTATTCTATTTTTGGTTTTTTGGACGTTTAACTAGAAATTTGACCCCAGGCCTCTGCATCGGCCCAGGGTGACTGTTGTCACCTTCCCGGGACATATCCGCGGGAGATTGTACCGTTGTTCAACATTAAACTAAAGGACTTAATTTTTTTAATATTTTTTTTGTAATTGAGCGATGATTTACAGTGAAAATATGCAGAAAATCATCTTGATGTGTAAGTTGTGATATGCGTATGTTTTTTTTTAGAATAAATAATAAAACAAAAGCCAGCTTTAAAATTTTTTTTTATTGTAAAGACAACTAAATTCCAAATTTTAACCTAAGAAAATAATTCATCTTCATTGTTGGCAACCAGGCAAACTTAAAAAAAAAACTAAGTCATTGTATTCAAACATAAACTTTTTCAGGTGATTGAAGTGTTGTGTTACTATTGTGGGTTGTTTAGTAGGCCTGTGCGAATATTCGAATTTTCGAATATCAAAACGAATAGTTTATTATTCGTATTCAATTCGATTTTGAATACTAACACTTCGAAAAAACGAATATTCAGTCATTTACGAAAAAGGCTGAGCGGGATCACTACATCTGGCCACGTAAAGCCCGTTTTAACACAGTAATTCGGAGCGATAACTAACGTATTTTATGTAGAAGAATGTCGTCATGTCGTTTAAAATATATTTGAACTGTCAGCATACTGATAAAGATAAATACGTGTCTGTAAAATCCATACAACCGGGACGTTATAGGTGACAGATTTCAGATTAGAGGGTGAAACATGGTTTGTCGGCACTGTAATTTCGTTCCGAACGTGACGGCGAAGAGAAAGAAAATTGTACAGACCATGTGGAAAACATCTGGCCGCATACTCACAGAAAAGACTCCAAAAGCCTAACATGCTACGCAGTGGCGGATCCAGGATTTTGGTTTGGGAGGGGCTTGACCCAGCTGAGGCTAGGCTTTATCAAGGCAAACACTAAAACGATAGTGGACCCAGATGCTTTTGGAGGGGGCTTGAGCCCCTTAGCCCCCCCCCCCCCCTCTGGATCAGCTACTGATGCTACGTCAATGTTTTTCAATAGGATAATACACAGCAAACGACCGGATGCAGGCGGCAAACACCACCACCACCCCCCCCCCCCCCCAAACTTTATACCCTTCCCACCCTTCCCAAATTCCTCGCGTAGTGACAGCTCAGGCAATTATCCTGTCCCGCGCGTCAAAAACTCTTGCCAAGAACTTACTTAAAAGCTTGCGATCACGTTACATGGTGTACCAAGATTGTTAAGTAAATGTTTTCTATGGGTTGGCATCATGGAATTCTCAGATAATACATATTTTAACGTTGGTAGTCTACACAAACCAAACTTGCTCCTAAAAAAATTTATAAATAGAACGTGTATCAGAATATTTAAAATTGAATTGCGGTTAAAATAATAATTGTATAATGTATTAATTTTTTTCATTCATTATTTCATTTTATTACTACATGTGCGACCGTAACTTGTGATGAAAGTCGGCATTACTGTTGTATTACTAAGTAACAGATTTCTCTGTAAAGTTATTTAAAAAAAACAAGATTCATACATTTAGTCTAGATCCCAAAATGCTTAATTTTATTTTTTAGCATATTCTGAGAATACATATGTGATTTATGCCTTATTTAATGCCAATGTAGCGACAATGCATCCATGTTCATGAATATAAAGTAAGTTTCCCAAATCAGTACATGCTTCATAATTTTTTTTATATAATAACGAATTAAAAGTACAATACAGTAGAACCTCGTTAATCCGTGATGCGCTAATTCGGGAATCGGATAATCCGGGATGATTTAAAGGAGAAAAAAAAAAAAGAAGTAAAAATTGTCAGCGCTTAAAATTAACGTCACGCGGGCCGGCGGCCGGCAAACACTGCAAGCCATCGCGTGGGCCGCCAAACTCTGCAAAGCTGTTTGTACCGACCCTTTGTGTCGCCCCCCTTTCAGCTGTCACATTTGTCACTCTTTAAACTTGAGGGGGATGTCCTGACTTCTGCTTCCCTTCTACCTTTGTTTGTTTCCACCCGCCAACGCACGGCAGGTGCCTGGCGAGTGACGTGTCTAGCTGGCATTCGGCTGTACGAAGTGGGCGAGGGGGGAGGGTGCAAGGCCAGCACGATCTTATCTTTCTCTCTTCGGCTGTTGTAAATGACCGTGAACTAATGGCTAGGCAGTGCTGTATTTTTTTAAGCCGAGACTCTAATTCGAAGACGGCCGGCCCTTACCGTGAACGGCCTTAACCCAGCTGCACGCCGGTGTCTGAGAAGCTTGACAAGACCTTCCGGGCTTTTAATCGCTAGTCCGTGAAATTCGGTAATCCGTGATTATCTCGGTCCTGACCATCACGTAATAGCGAGGTTCTACTGTACCTCAATAGGATGTGTTCCAAGGAAAACGTAAACAGGCCAAGTAAATTGCCCATCCCTAGATATAACATGTTTTATGGGATTTCAATTCTCATTCCAATTATTCGAACTCAATATTCGTATTCGAGAATAATTTGGTATTCGTATTCGAATTTGATTCGAACTAAAAAACTGATATTCGCACAGGCTTATTGTTTAGCCTTAGCCGGGCCAACCGAGCCGGCGGATTGCCAGACCATGCGCCGCCACACCGCGGACATGAACATTCATAAGAAATATCCCTCAAACTCTACTTTAAAATCTTTAAAAAAACTTTTTTTTCTTGATTACCAAGGCCCACTCAGGTGAGACACTTGAGGACGTTGAAAGCGGCACCTACCTGCTTCTACTCACGCAGTTTATGTCATATTGGTGAGCCCCGACCCGGATCCTTCTTCTGTAAAGCCCACCGCACACGGTACAATATTTTCTACTAGTTTGCTTACTGGTTTCTGTACTGTGTAGGCTACAAGCTGAAACACTAGGTGCGCTACAAGTTCCTGCTGCACACAAGTCTAGCTGCCATACTAGTTTTTTTAAGAGAATATTCTCCACGACAAATTTTTATTATGATAATTCACATTTTTTAATGCGTACAAACAAGGCACTTCTTTGTATGCATTTATTAAAACGAGAAGTTGTCCACTATTCCACTTATTTCCGTCCATGTTTATCACGACATGCGCGCTTAAAAGTGTGAACAACCCCTCGTGCTGTTTCCGTGAGTTCTGATTGGCCACTCCTTAAATATCGGAACACAGCAAGCAACGGAAATAGGACGCAGTCTGTCACGCAAAACCAGTAGCCCAGCTAGTACAGCTACTAGTATCCAGTTTGAATTCGAGTGAAGAAACTAGTGGTAGAGCCAGTGCGACTCCCTAGCTTGCAATGTCGTAAGGAATATTGTGCCGTGCGCGGCGGGCTTTGGTCGGAGAAAATCGGTCGCTGATTCGACATTGACTCTGTGAAGGGTTTTGCAGCCTCTTGTGTTGGTCCCGGGATGCTGAACGCCCGGGGTAGCGGGAGTGGGTAGCGAGCGTGCTGTGAGCGTGCGTGCCTGCCCGCAGCCCCGACACGGTGCGCACTCTGCTGGAGAACGTGCTGGGCGGCAGCGACAAGTCGGAGGCCTCCATCGTGGGGGGCATCTCCGTGCTGTTGGCGCTCCTGGACTGCAGCAGGCAGAGGTACCTGCACCCCGCTCTGCCTTGTCGCGTTATCCAGGGGCGTAGCCAGGGCGGGGGTTTTTAGGGGTTCAAACACCCCTCCCCCGCCCCCCTTAGCACCAAATCTTTAATTAATTTCTTATTCATCACTCAAACAAATTTCATCTTAAAATTAATAAAAAATTTTACTATTACAATATTTAAATTTTAAGTACCGAAAACTGCTAAAATAGCACTATTTTACACCTTAAAATCAAAATTTTCCCGGACCCACCACCGCTTTAATATGGGGGGGGGGGGGGGGGGGGAGGCATGCTTCTTAACACCCCCCATACACTAATCCTGGCTACGCCACTGGCGTTATCCAACATCAATATTTCAATATCTTCATTTTAGCAAAAGAATATCAAATGGCTACCAAGGGCTTTAAAAATTAAAACGGCACAGAAACAGACAGTAATGGTAAACTCTGAGCAAACTGCTAAAACGAGAAAATGTTTCGAGCTACGCTTCTACAGAAACACACGCACAAGTTTTATCAACCATTTTATACAAACACAACCAATTAATAAAAGAAGTGATCTGTTAGGTGGTAAAGAAAGACAAGTAGAACTACGTGCTGTACTGTAATATAATGGTTGTATAGATGCGTGTAATACAGGATTAATACTAAACACTATCTACACATACAGACTAAAGCAGAGAAATATTGTACTATTATCTAATAGAATCTATTAAAATTAAATTATGTTAATTTATTTTTTAACTTGTGACATTTGCGAGTTACTTGCTGGAACTATTTTTTAAGAACTGTTGAAGACTTTGAAAAGAATTTTAGTTAAAGTTTTAAAGCTATTTTAATTATCTTATTATTTTATTTTGGTTTAGTTTGTAAGTAATCAAGTTTTGTTAAAATGTATTTATTTTTATAAGTTTCTTATTTATTATTATAATAATACTACGAATTATCAGGAAATGCTAGTTTTAAGTGCAAATACAGCACAAAGAAATTACCAAGATTTTCGAAAAATAATACTTCAGAACTAAAAAAACACCTTGAATCAGTTTTACAAAAAAAAATACCCATGACTATGCAGTGCTCATATATTTTATGTTGGTAACAATTCTCTAACTTTGTTTTTTCTATTTCACATTTTTACTTAATTTTTTTTACTGTATAATAATCCCAAAGTTAAAACAGGTGTATACTTAAATGATAATTACTAATATATTATATTAGTAGGCATGTGTGAAGGTCTCTTTTTAAATGCGAAGCGAAGTCGAAGCGAAGCTTATATTGTGCGAAGGAATGTCGAAGGAAAATTGAAGTCGAAGGATTGAAATATCATAATTTTTAATATAAAAAAATTGTTACATATGTTTCATCATGATTATATAGACTAAAGAAAATTCCATTGTACCAAACATCATAAAAAAAATGTATGTATACTACATAAGTACTGTTAAATGTCTTAATCTACAGGAAAAATAAGTACTTTTCATTTATTTAAAATTTGTAAAATTCATTAATCTGGTTTTTACGTATTAGTAAAGTTAAATTCCACCTGGCTTTGAAGCGTGTGAGCCAGCCATTTGAGGCTTGAAAATTGTCAATTCCAAGCCTTATTCCCTCCATTCGTGCTTTTTCTTGCAGTGCTGTCCCCGAAATGGGTATGTTATTAGAGCGTGCTTGCACAATCCAATCAAAAAGATTTTTGTCAAGGTCACTATCGATACATTTGCTATATCTTTTCCTCTTTTGGTGCAGTTTTGCTGCATTTTCTTCAATTTTTGCTCTGTCTTCTATTATTGTGGACAGAGTTGTAGGTGCAATATTAAAGCGTTTTGCAACATCACAATTTTTCTTGCAGTTGTCAACAGCTGTAAGAATCTCTAGTTTTTTGCAATGCTGATACCCACACGCTTTCGGGTACTCATAACTTCTACGGGTAGGCCTACCTACATATGCTGCCGTAATACACTAAATATAAAAATATAAACAGGTTATCCACGTCGTCACATCGCCATAAACAAGCTTCACAAAACGTCACAAAATGTTCACTAGCGTCGGAAACGTGCCACTAGATCTGTTCAATAAATGTTGTATACGTATTACATTTGTGTACGATTGCGAAAGATGTCAATCTGAAATGATGTTTACAAACAAATTATAGGTTAGGTCATCGTAACAGAAAACAAATGGTAACAAAAAATGCATTAGTAGTCGTTGGCCATCATATAATCCACGTTTTATGTACCTAGCCAGATATGGCCGCCATCGGCCAATATCCATTGCTACAAATTCAAACGGGAAAATACGCATTTTGTAGGATAAATATTATAATCGAATCTTTTTTCCTTAATTGAAAAAGTTAAGCGTTTTTTATTTATAACTCTTGATTATTCCGCATAAATGTTATGTTGTTACACCAATCACACAAAAAACTGACATTATTTTATACGAATGAATTTTCTATCCGCACGGTTACCAGCACTGCAACTCCCATTTTACTCAACTCTCAACGAAATAAAGAAAACGTCTGTAAACAATTTCCACAAGACCTGTCGTTAAACAAAGCTATAGAATTGTGAATGAAATGAGAAAATGTTTAATATTTTGTGTATTAATATCGGCAAAACGATACGTATTAACGAGAATTACCGTCCAGGGCTTTGAAAAACGTACGTTATATATTTATTATGCCTATTAATTTGCATATCGTTTCAAGGGACCGGCCGGCGGCTTTATACGTTATACTGGATTGTACGTTAACAAGAGGGACGTACTAGAGAGAATTTGCTGTATACATAAACGGGAAATTACCCGCAGCAAATATATTTTGGCAGTATATATATATATTGATCCAAATAGTGGGCCAAATGTTTCTGGCAAAAATCTTCGACTTTTCCACTCAAAGTTTATTTTTGTCGAAGCCAAAGTCGAAGGAAAAAAATATCTTTGATTCAACATTGAATACTCTAAGCTTCGCACACCCCTATATATTAGTAAATACTCAAATTAATTTCTAAAGTTAGAATATTTTTTTAAGTTGTAAAATCCAGAAAATTTTACTAACAAATAAATTATTTTCCTTAAAATTTAACAGAAAAATAACAAATTTTTTTTTACCAAAATCAACAGCCTTTTTGATTATTACATTGTATGATTTGATACTTATACTTCAATTATTCAGGCAGCTGATTTATTACTGTATTTTATTGACGCACAGGACTTGAAAGTAAAAGTGATGATATACTGAAGTCTGGAATTGTTATGTATTTGAGAAGGGTATTGTCGGGAACATAGGAACGGCCGTGACGGCAGCGTGGTGAGAGCGTGTGTGCGTGCAGCGCGTGTGTGGCAGAGACGAGCGTGTATGGGGCAGCGTCCCTGGGCACGGACGGCGCGGCTGGGGAGGAGAGGCCCCGCTCCAGGGTGGTGGTGTCGACCACGGCCGCAGTCGTGCCCTGGGTAGCTCGGCTGCACGACCTTCTGCTCAACCCGCCCGTGGTGAGTCTGCCCTCTCCACGCCGTGCGCAGTGTCATCACAAGCGACATCGGAACACAAAACTTAACTTAACCGAACAAATAGGAACACCCAATACAGTAGAGCACCCCTCAGTCGTAATTCCCACAAACGGAACTCCCGATATCCGGAACTAATTTTCCAAAAAAAAATTAAAACATTACAAAACATCTCCAATACATTTCCACACTGGAACGAGGTTTTTTTGCTTTTGCCTGACTGTACACATCTTGTAGGCGCGCGCGCGCGCACGTCTGTCAGAGAGCTAATTATAGCCAGTCTTTCCCGCGCATTCCGTAAATACACCGCTGGTTTTCGCGTCCGACGTGAAATACTATAAAGATGTTTATGCTATAAGTAGTTTTATTGTTTCACTATGTCAAGTAAACGGAAAATTCCGGCCGGCCTGAGAATGTACACTGATTCCCACTACACACGCTGACACACGTGATAGCCAGTAACATTTACTTCCAACGTGTGATGCTTTCAGTTTGTAGACAATAATTTAGTGTACAAATATGTTAATATATGGTTAAACAGTCTACATTTACCTGTATTTCTCTATATCTGTGTTTTTAAACGAGATGTTTGAAGTGTTATTCTTGTGTATGTGAAATGTAAACTGTGCGTGGCAGTGACTATACACTCTCCAGGAAGTGTGAATTACTAGCACGTCAACACAGAAGTAACACAACCCTGCAGCTGTAGGCCTACTACCTCCCCCGAACCCTCTTCATCGTCCTCTTCTCTCACGCACGCACCCACCCACAGAGATAAGAAACACGTGCCTGCCAGCTTGCTTGAATGAAGGTCATTCGTCCGGCTCGGAGGCCGGCTCTACCGCAACTCCCCTTACCCGGAATTTTCCCATAACCGGAATAGACCTCCCCCCAATGATTCCGGTTGAGGGTGCTCTACTGTACTTTAATGGCTAGAGAGCTTTTAATAGATTTGTCATGTTTATATATGTGTAAGTATATTGACACATTAGGTACGTTAATATGTATGTATTGTGTGCTGCTGTAGAAAAACAATCATCAGTACGAGATCAACTAGTTTGACAAAATTGTACCGCAAGCCCGCTGTCAACTTGTTCACGTCGCTTCTAATTTAAAAAACAACTTGCCCGCTTGCCAGAAGCATAATCAAGTAAATTGGCACGAGCCTTGCATAATTGAATATATTACAATTATTAGGTTAAATGTTGGAATACAATGATGTTACCGTCGCAATGACGACGTTTATTTTTTTTCCTGTTTTTTTGGTTAGCTTTTTTTACCGGTTTGCCTTGTCTGTAAGGTAAAGTCTGGAGCGGGATGGAGCGGGTGTAGAGCTGTGAAGTGGTGTGGAGAGGTTGCCAGGTGCTTGGAGGTGGTCTGGTCCCCGGACTGGGGGAAGGGCGGTGGTGCGTGTTGCAGAAGGCTCCCGTGCGCACCACGGTGGGCGTGCTGGACCCGCCCCTGGGGAACGCACGGCTGCAGGTGGCCAGGCTGGTTGCCGCGCTCGTCAGCATCGACGACGCAGACGTCAACAAGGAGCTGGTGCGCCTGGGCACCGTCGAGGTGCTGCTGGTACGACACACCCCTCCCCCCCCCCCCCCCCCCCCTCCCTACGTCCGGTTCACTTCCGTCGCCATCGGATTGCATTTTTCCTGATTTTTGTACCCACTTGGATGCAATATAACCTATTTTTTTGACGTGACAATGTCTAATAAATCGACGAACGCCCGGCTGCACACACGAAAAAGTGTCCCGTTACGTACAGTGTCCCGTTACGCTGCATCCAATTACTCTCATTGTAGGCTTGCGCCACATCTATCTCTCTTCCACTCGATTGGAACAACCGTCAATTTGACTTTTTCGAGGCACATTTAACCTTGAACACTCCCATTCGTTTCCTACTTTTCCTATCATCGTCCTATCCTTAACAGAATAACATAGATTGGAAGAAGTTAAATAGCAAAACATTTATAAAAGTTATACTAGTTAAAATAATCTGTTTGTTAAAGTAATAAACATATTTGAATTAATGAGTGCAAATAAAAGTAAATTTATGAATTAAATTGTAGATTTCATTTCACTCTTTCTTTGTATCCATACAAAATAGTGATAATTCAATAAAAATGATTCGATTTTATTCATAAAAGTATGCAATCATTTCATCAATGTTTTGTTATGACGATGTCACGTTAAACTATCGTCTGTAAACCAACTTTACAACCAATTTTTTTTAATGCACAGTTTCAGTACCATGTAATAATCACAGTTCATTCACTAATGTGCGAATACAGCATTTTTTTAAAAAAAAAAAAAAGATAAGCTTTTCGTATATTAGATTTGCATGGATTTCAGGGTACTTTGTGGTTTTTGCGAAAATTTTCAGGTTCAGTATGTAGAGTAGCAGGTTATGGAAGATAGGGCGAGTAGGAAACTGAAATGAAAGGTTGGTTGGTTGCTTGGTCAGTTAGTTAGTTAGTTAGTTAGTTAGGTTAGTTGCATAATTAAAAAAAACTACTATTTAGTATTATTTGTCTAATTTTCCAGAAGTTGTTACATGATGTGAAAAAAAAAAGTGGGATATTAATTTTAATTCTTACTATTCTATATTTGTGTTACCTAGTCGTTGGAAATTAGAATGGCAACAAGAGCTTAAGGAAACACAGAGCAATGTATAACACATATTTAGTACGGCATGTACAGAAATTTATTCACACATTATACAAACACATATAATCTTCCTACATTAATATAAATTTTCTTATTATGTTGGCTTTTACACCTTACTGCTACAATTCATGTTCCAGCGATTACCAACAAAACACCTGAAATAAACTTATACAAAATTACGTACCATTCACTACTTTTTTAAACATTTTCTCATAACTACACGAATTATTCCTCAATAAATAATTCTAACTGGACCCTTTTCTTTTAGTTATAATTACAAATTCTTTTTTATACAAAATACTTAAACCTTCAATTACAGATCAAAATTAGACATTGTTTTAACAGTACCAGAGACTTAGGAACGAGATATTTCTAACACAATTTAAATTTCAACACTTCTCCCCAAATAAAATTGGCTAAAATCTTCAGTGTCGTTTAAGTGATAGCGGCGAGTGTTTTTTATTTCCGTTGATCCTTGACCTGATCACCCCAGTCGGACCGGAAACATCGACGGAGCGAATGTCTTTATTCTACCTCTGCCGCCGTGCTGATTCCCTGATACTTGCACATTTTCGCCGGCTCTTAATTCACACTATTTGGTAATAAAACGAACACTATACTAGTGCAGAAAATTGGAGACAAATCACCTAACATGCTGTTGCTTGAAATTATTTTAAAACAGTTTTTCATTAAAAATTTACCTCCTTGTTTATGTTCATTGGTAGTCTTAAACGCCACGACTGGTAGTCCCGCTAATGCCACTGCACTACGCCCTTAATGTTTTAATCAAGTAGTAACACCTTTTATTTTCACCGTATTAATAGAACGAGAAAATATATTTTTCTTTTTAAAGTATTGCTGAGCAGAACTCTGTTATGCTCCTAGTCGCAAACCACTTCATGACCCTCGGCGGAATTTTCAATGTTCCCCTTGGTCATTTTACTGCAAAGTCCGACACCTACTTTTTACTTCCGAAGTCCCGTGCCAACTTGCAAATTGTTTCTGGGCTACCACTGAATTATTACCAAGTCCGTAACTGACTTGTATAATTTGCGGCCTCTCTTACCGCCTTTTTCGGCATCCATGCGCAGCTTGAAGACCTCAGCGGGCAGCCTTTCGGCGTCGATGATCGAAGGTGCGGGTCGTGGTCACCGCATTATTCACGCAGCCGGTTGAGAGAAGACTCTGTGGAACTCGTGCTAGCAGCCTGCTTATATACTCGCTGCGCTCCATACTAAAACAGCGAGGAATATTCTGGACATCCTGAATCGGAAACGCGGCTCGGAAACTTCCGACCACGTCCACGTGCTCCGATCAAAGGCGATTCGGCACGAGTGGACCCGAGGATCTGCTATCCAACGCGCATCAATTGAAATTCGCGCGCCGAGTCCGTGCTGTGTATGGCGGGTGGTATCCCACTAGCCCGCAGGGGCGAGTTTCCTCGTTACGCAGTACCAACCTGCGTAACATTTGTATTCACGAATAATTTTTATTTGTATTTCATTCTAATTTAAAAAAAAAAATTATATTCACACCGGCCTATTGGTATCTGCGCTGTTTATGCCAATAGATAAGAGTTTGTGTACTACTTCATTTAGTACTTACCATATTATGTTTTAATAATTCAACTTCAAGTTATTTTAATTTTTTGGTTGAATTTAAGAAAGTTATGGAGATGATCTTATGTACATTTTATGAGATAGTTTCTTAAACCCAAAACTGTTTTTATTTTGTAAAAAACAATAAGTAATTCTGAAGAAAAGCCAGAATTGTTATTTAGTGTACATTATTTAATTTTTGACTCTTGACACCTAGATTTGGGTCCAAGGGGTTGATTCAAGCCACTCTTTGAGATTCGACCCATCACTAATTTTAGAATAAATTATTCTTATTAAGTAATCTAAACATATATTTCAAGTGACACAATTTCTGTTTACAAATTTTTTTTCAGTTAACATGATACTGGTTGTAAAAGTAACCCCCCTTCTAAGTATATGTGTTGATGACAGCGAGGTAGGATGCAGGATTGTCGATGTAGGCACGGTGGAGATAAAACGCTGACTTGTTGGGCGGGGTTGTGTTGCAGGACTTGTTCTTCAACTACACGTGGAACAACTTCCTGCACTTCCAAGTGGAGCAGTGCCTGGCGTTTGCGCTGAACGCTCAGCTCAAGCCGGCCTCTGACGCCCAGCACAGCATCCTGCTGGAGAGCGTGAGTCACGTCCCCCTCTCACGTTCTTGGCCCCTGGTCACGCAGGCTAAAATAATACAAAAATACTCCTTCGGTGTAAAATTTTAGAATTGACTTTTAACTCATATATACCTGAAATTTTGCACTGCTTCTATGTTATTTTAACATGCCTTTAGTAGTCAGTTTTATTTATCGTTCTTTGGGGGTCCATATTTGTAGTTGCCTTTGACCGGAAGTTATATGAACAGTTTAAAGACATACGGAGAGGAAGGGATTTCTTAAATTTAATTTTTAAATAATTACGTAGGCCATAAAGTTTTTTTCTTTTTTTTTTTTTTCCAGATATTCATCAGATGCAAGTTGATGCAGAGAATACTTGAGGCTTGGGATGGCAATGAAGATAACGAGTATGTAGTTTATGTATTTTATAGGGTTTTATGGCATTCCATGATACTTTAATATGAATTTAGAATGATATACATACTGTGTTATATACCGCATATTCCCACAGGTGTGTGGTGCGGTAGAGGCACGGTGTGTGGTGCGGTAGAGGCAGGGTGTGTGGTGTGGTAGAGGCAGGGTGTGTGGTGCGGTAGAGGCACGGGTGTGTGGTGCGGTAGAGGCACGGGTGTGTGTGGTGCGGTAGAGGCACGGGTGTGTGTGGTGCGGTAGAGGCACGGTGTGTGTGGTGCGGTAGAGGCATGGTGTGTGTGGTGCGGTAGAGGCACGGGGTGTGTGGTGCGGTAGAGGCACGGTGTGTGTGGTGCGGTAGAGGCACTGTGTGTGTGGTGCGGTAGAGGCACGGGTGTGTGGTGCGGTAGAGGCACGGTGTGTGTGGTGCGGTAGAGGCACGGTGTGTGTGGTGCGGTAGAGGCACGGTGTGTGTGGTGCGGTAGAGGCAGGGTGTGTGGTGCGGTAGAGGCACGGTGTGTGTGGTGCGGTAGAGGCACGGGTGTGTGTGGTGCGGTAGAGGCACGGGTGTGTGTGGTGCGGTAGAGGCACGGTGTGTGTGGTGCGGTAGAGGCACGGTGTGTGTGGTGCGGTAGAGGCACGGTGTGTGTGGTGCGGTAGAGGCACGGGTGTGTGTGGTGCGGTAGAGGCACGGGTGTGTGTTTGGTGCGGTAGAGGCACGGGTGTGGTGCGGTAGAGGCAGGGTGTGTGGTGCGGTAGAGGCAGGGTGTGTGTGGTGCGGTAGAGGCACGGGGTGTGTGGTGCGGTAGAGGCACGGGGTGTGTGGTGCGGTAGAGGCACGGGGTGTGTGGTGCGGTAGAGGCACGGTGTGTGTGGTGCGGTAGAGGCACGGTGTGTGTGGTGCGGTAGAGGCACGGTGTGTGTGGTGCGGTAGAGGCACGGTGTGTGTGGTGCGGTAGAGGCACGGGGTGTGTGGTGCGGTAGAGGCACGGGGTGTGTGGTGCGGTAGAGGCAGGGCATGTGTGTGGTGCGGTAGAGGCACGGGTGTGGTGCGGTAGAGGCAGGGTGTGTGTGGTGCGGTAGAGGCAGGGTGTGTGTGGTGCGGTAGAGGCACGGGGTGTGTGGTGCGGTAGAAGCACGGGGTGTGTGTGGTGCGGTAGAGGCAGGGCATGTGTGTGGTGCGGTAGAGGCACGGGGTGTGTGGTGCGGTAGAGGCACGGGGTGTGTGGTGCGGTAGAGGCAGGGCATGTGTGTGGTGCGGTAGAGGCACGGGGTGTGTGGTGCGGTAGAGGCAGGGTGTGTGTGGTGCGGTAGAGGCACGGGGTGTGTGGTGCGGTAGAGGCACGGTGTGTGTGGTGCGGTAGAGGCACGGTGTGTGTGGTGCGGTAGAGGCACGGTGTGTGTGGTGCGGTAGAGGCACGGGGTGTGTGGTGCGGTAGAGGCACGGGGTGTGTGGTGCGGTAGAGGCAGGGCATGTGTGTGGTGCGGTAGAGGCAGGGCATGTGTGTGGTGCGGTAGAGGCACGGGTGTGGTGCGGTAGAGGCAGGGTGTGTGGTGCGGTAGAGGCACGGGGTGTGTGGTGCGGTAGAGGCACGGGGTGTGTGGTGCGGTAGAGGCACGGTGTGTGTGGTGCGGTAGAGGCACGGTGTGTGTGGTGCGGTAGAGGCACGGGGTGTGTGGTGCGGTAGAGGCACAGGGTGTGTGTGGTGCAGTAGAGGCACGGGGTGTGGTGCGGTAGAGGCACGGTGTGTGGTGCGGTAGAGGCACGGTGTGTGTGGTGCGGTAGAGGCACGGTGTGTGTGGTGCGGTAGAGGCACGGGGTGTGTGGTGCGGTAGAGGCAGGGTGTGTGGTGCGGTAGAAGCACGGTGTGCGGTGCGTGCAGGTGCAGCATCCAGGGCCGCAGGAAGGGCTACATGGGGCACCTGGCGAACATCGCCAACCACGTGGCGCAGGCGGCGGAGAAGGAGCCCCTGGGCTCTGCTATCAGGGACTGGGTCACCAAGGACACCGTGGCGGCCTGGGAGGCCTTCATGGCCAACGCGCTGGCCGAGACCAACCGCACCAACGACATCCTGCTGGTGAGGGCCTCATTTCAGCAACTTGCAGTCACACTATGTTCATGGAGCATGTTAATGTGTTCGTAGGTAAATATGCACAGTTTTGAAACTCATTACATGTTTACTTAACATATTCCTTAGTTACAGACAGTTTATGGATCGATACATACTTAAAAGAATACTGCTCACTAGTTTTGACCCTTACATAGTTGTATCTGCGGAGCGATCTATCAGGGCTGGGCACATGGTGTATGAGGTGACACGACGTGAACTATGCACCACTTAATAAGAAGTTGTTTGGGTTACTTCATTGTATCAAGTGCTGATGTTCTTCCCACGGCTGCTAGCTGCTAGGTGGTGGCACAAGCCGTGCCGGCGAAGGTACTGTGACCACCCGCCTCCCCTTCGTGTTTCCTACATCACTTCACCCATCCTTACAAGACTGGATAATGTGTTAACATGTCAGGAAATATTCCGTTTTCACTGCAACAAGTCACTGAAAAATTACTTTGGACACACTCTTCAAAATATACGTGCCATGCAGTGTTCAGGTTTTTAGGTGTCAATTGGGAGGTCTTGCACTCTCTCACAAAATATAATTTATTTCGCAATACATAATTTAAATAAAATGACTTGTAATTTTCAAGATAGAGAAAATTAGCTTAAAAAGTGTTAATGTTTGTTTGGAATGTATAACAGCTG
Organism: Bacillus rossius redtenbacheri; assembly: GCF_032445375.1. Lineage (NCBI taxonomy): Eukaryota > Metazoa > Arthropoda > Insecta > Phasmatodea > Bacillidae > Bacillus > Bacillus rossius. The sequence continues at coordinate 40,339,517 of NC_086344.1, forward strand.
GAGTTTGTATCCAGTTTCTGGCTTGGTTCAATATGCCTGCTTGAAATTGATAAAAGTACTAACAGTTTGTTGTTCTAGTTTTATATTTTCCAATACTGATAGTGTAATACCAACTTGTTTCTTTTCTAATGATGTTATTTCTATATTCCATCTGCTCTCCCCCCCCCCCCTTCCCCTCATCATAAATACTAACAGTCAAATCACCTTATTTTCCTTTATTTTTTCTCTATGAGACTTAGGTTCTTTAGTCTCTGCAGGCAACCATCCAAACCGCAAGGGAGGAAAAAAAATCACAGTGTTGAAATCGTAAAATGTTGTTAATGAACGTTCAGGTGTAAACCTTACCAAGGGTTATACATGGTTCAGTTATAAATGTGTGCTAGTGGTGCACTTGACTCCAGGGAGGCCGTGTGTTGCAGGCGGGTGTGCACCCAGCGCAGTTCACCTCCGAGGACGCACAGGACTTCAGAGACATCCCCTTCCCGCAGAACCCCGCGCTGCAGCAGGTACTGCCTCGTGACCTTGTGTACACCTGAGGAGACTTGTGTACACTTTGTGCGGCGAGCCAAGCTACTAGGACACACTGTATGCCCTGAGCATCTTCACACACCTGAGGATAAAGGATAAACGGTCACTGCAATCAGCACTGTGCAAGTCTGGTCCGGCCTGCTCTCTGACAGTTCATTCCGGAGCACGAAGATGGTTCTGAGCGTCGTAGCGTTAGCAAGCTTGGCTGCTGCGGAAACCAGCATCTCATGTGAAGAAAACCTCCCAAACTCCCTTGCATTTTTTCATGTGGCTCTCATCCGTGATCTCTCCAGTTTGCTCACACTGAGAGCTGTAGTTCAACACCTGAATCCTGTCGGTAGAAGGCACAATCGCTGCAGTCAGCTTGTTAGAACCTAGCTCCCGTGCGAGCTGCTAGTGTGGTCACTGTGTGTTCCTTTACCCCAGGCAGCTCCTGGCGTCCGACTGTAGTTGCAGCGCGGGCGCGCGGCGCGCTGAGTGCAGGTAGGTGTCTCTGTGGAGTCTGGCCGTGCAGGAACATCTACCACTCATTGGAAATGATAACTGCATAAAAAATCCAGTTACCTCAACATTTATTTAATCTTTCACTTTTTTTTTTTTATTCTCATGTAAGATCTCCAACATCCTATCCTGTTTGTCTGTGCATAGGGAACAGTACACACACAGGATTGTGGGATATTGATGAACGAGGGATGCATTAACGACATAGGTGTAACAATTACCATTAAAAGATTTATAAACACTTTCTGTGCCTATGCTGTTTCCTGCATTAATTAAGTTTAGTCTTAATTTAATCACCTACTCATTGCAGTATGATATTTTCAGATTGCAAATATAAATTGTAGATTGTAGGGATGAGCTAATCAAATCCTCAAAACCTTGTAAATCATTCAATTCTCAGTATTTGAAAGCTTCAATATTCGAGGAATAACCCAGGCAAACAGTGTCAAAAAAGGCCTCTCATTGCAAACAATCCAGTAGTCAGTTTTATTATCATTCCCTATGTTTTTCAAGTTGCTGAATCCAAATATGGGGTGTTATCCAACAAAATTTCTAGGTGTGTTTTGAGATATTCGCAAAAAGTAGCAAAAAAAAATTTTTTTTTTGCTTCTAATTCCAATAATAAATGTGATAGTGAAAAATTCACTGTTACCGTTTTTTATAATACTAAATGTGCCACAATTAGAGCTCAACTGCTGCTCTGAATGTCATATAGTTCTCGAGATACAGCACTTCAGATATTGGTTATTTTTTCCCAAAAGTGAAATTTTAAGTTTTGGGTCGAATTTTGAGTAATTTTGGGAAACTCAATGATCCTACGAAGAAAATAGTCACGAGTGAAGTTGTAGCAAAACTATTTAACTTTAATTCTAGCATAAAATGATGCATGTAGACCGGTTTTTAACTAAATACATTATCTTTGTTTTTTATACGTAAGATTGTAATTATAGTGAAACAATGTTAAAGATTATTTACATGATATATAAAATAATTGTGAGCTAGTCTTTTATTATTCGCCAGAGATGTGTAACATCTAACCTCAATAACAAGCAAATACACTAATAATACGAAACTCGGACAAGAAATTAATGTAATTTTTTTTTATAACAGTGCCAAGCATGATACATACATGCAAATTGTGTTTTTAACAACATTTCTGGACGCGAATTATTCATAGTTTCCACACCTGCGGCTAGGATTCACTGCTGGAACAGCTGCAACGACTATTGAATTATTTGTTTAGCAGACCGAAATGTTGACTCATATAATGAAATGGCTCCAACAAAACTAAATAAAAAAAAATTGACAAAAATATTAAACCTCGCCTTTGGACCTGATTTTCAATAAGGAATTTTATTAGAACATGGCTCATGTTGTTAAAATTCATTAATCATTTAATAATATAAATCAGCCTTTGTTTTCGTGAGCTTTGGTTCGTGCCATCCACCGCAGATGGCAGCTCTAGGGTTACGTAGTTTTCTGTGTTTCTTTTACTTACCGCATTCATCTACTGCAGCATTATTTTATTTCAATTTTAGATTTTTAAAATTCAAAACCTGGTTTCTTGTCAGTCGAGAGAAGTATTATCCTATTATATAAGCCTGGCTGTTACTGCCACTAACACTTCAAAGGTTAGCTCAATTGATGAAAGTGTTACCAGAATAGCTTTAGTAAATATCGTAATTATCTGCAAAGTTAAATACTAATTTTCTGTTTACTATGTCATGTATTTTAACTGTTTAACTATTCTCCATAAAGTATTTTGCATTGCCTCACAGAGAAAGTGTGGGTTCACATTATATTCAGTCACATTTGTTTTGGGTAAATATGGTAAACACTAAATGCACTTGGAATTACGCATATTTTTATGTATGGTTCACATGAATCACATGCTGAATGTGATAATATCGGCAAGCTGAACATGACACATTACTGAGACTAGCGTTAGGTAGACAGTTCAACAGGAAACATTACAGAAACAAACATAAAGAAGACATTGGAAGATGAAACCTTACAGGACCAGAAAATAAGAAAGTACATAATGCAGTTGTGACATGGGTTGATTATCCACCTATCTTGCAAATAATGTAAATGAATAAAATTGAAAACTACTGTTATGTATTCCTGTGTATTGTTTTTTGCCTCTGTGCATGAAGAGTTTACAGTTACACTCAGTAATGTTTCTGTTTCTCTGACTGCATTTGTCATTAATTCTGTTGCAGGTATTTTCAGAGTATCAGATAAACCAGCCTTCACCGCAGTTTATCGAGAACTATGGTTATCACAATGATGAGTTCAGCGATGGAGATGAAATATCGTAAGATAATGCTTTCAAAACCGATTGTGATTTTAACTTATATTGTAAAAATTTTATCCTTTCATATTTTGTGGTGTTCTTTTATTTATACTTTATAGATGTTGTGTGTTTCTTTTACTTTGAAGTGAACCAGAGTGGCCGTCATCATTGTCTGGAAAAAACCTGGAATTATGCTTCAATTACTTGTTGTCGCCGTGAATTTCAGTTAGCTCTCTGACAGATAATATGTCTCATAGTTTTACAGGTTATGTCAAACCCAGACTTTTGATGATATTAGAATTTCATTTCAAATTAACAAAAACAAAAAGAAACAGTAATAGTTTTTACCGTTTGCTAATTTGTGGCAGTTCTGCTTTAACATGGTTTTGTCTACTTTGATTAATTCGACCATGGCCATATTGAAATTGGCGGCTGTTAAACCAAAAAATTGTAGCTGTAATTTGTGAAAAATGTAATTTTGCCAAAATGCTGTTTAGAAGAGTTATTCTTATTTCTGTGCGCGATGATCAAGTTGAGACGTTTATCCTGTCTCGTGTGTCAATTATGTTATTTTACAGAAACCGTTAATTGCATTCTTAACTGGCTCTATCAATACCGATAAAAAAAATATTTTCCTACCATTTACACAAAAGAGTTCAAACTTTTTTTGTAAGCCTAAAACAATTTAAAGTCCTGGTACAATTAGGTGGTCCTCAGATTCTGGAATCGTATTGTACGTAAGGTCACTCTGTACGTGTCGAGATCGCCAACATAAATACTTGGGTTCATCGGCAGGCTGGCAGGGTGTGTGGATTCCATTCGCCATTGTTTTGTGATGCTATGAATGACATGCCCAATCAAAGGTTTATATAATGTACAAAGGTGCAGGAAAACACTATTCGGGTTTATTGAAAATATAATATATATTACATGAAATAAAACATATTAAAAGCAAAGTATGTTGTTAAAACATGTTCACTTACAAACTTTGGCTGGCTGAAAATACATTCAATTTTTTTTCACTTTTTAATTTTTTTATTATGTTGTGTTTAATTTTGTAAGAATTTATAGGTCTACAGATTAAAAATTTTTTTTTATAAAAATGGCAGTTGCAATTTTACGAAAGCTTCCATTCACAAATAAAAATATGCAAGTATTTCAATGAGCACATGAAAATGTACATAGTCAGTGTTTATTCGCAAACTCGGGATCTGTATTAACTAGAACAGGAATGTAATCATTTTTGCTTAGTTTTCTTGAGTTGTTATGCCTACCATTATCATCTTTATTCTCAGCAATTAATAGTGTTATGGCGAACAACGAAATGTAAGATATTGTAGCTTAATAATTTCAAATTAAAATTATGAATTTTAAAATATAAAAATGCCTGTGAATACCATTTTAATAAGTAGCTTATGTTTCAGTAATATGCCAATAAAGGCACTTAGGAAATGTAAACGGTCACATGACTATGTATATTAATCATTTTTGGTTGGGTATATTTTATTTAAGTATAATTTTTTTTTAAATTCTGACAGCTCAGAAACAATAATTAAATTGTATCTGCTGTCTTTTGTTGAAATATAAGTTTAGGACCTGTGTTGTTAGTATATAAATTTATATCGACATCTTAAATTTGCATATTTTCACCATGCAAATTCCTTGGAAAATTAAATTTTGTTCCTTGAAAATCTGGAAGTGTGCATGAATTTCAAAATCAGATATTGGTGGCCACCCTGTGAATGTAATATGCCATAATCATATACTGCAGCATTATTTTATTTCAATTTTAGGTTTTTAAAATTCAAAACCTAGTTTTATGTCAGTCGAGAAAAGTATTATCCTATTATAGAAGCCTGGCTGTTACTGCCACTAACACTTCAATGGTTAGCTCAAATACTCGTATCTTCTTATAAAAGCAGATTCATTGGGGATATAGCAGTTATAGGTAGGGACCACAAAAATGGTGAGGTGCAGCGTGCTATTTGTTAAAAAAAAATGCAATTCTGTTTTCCCCTCTGGAAATTCCAACTATATTGTCTAATGTAAACATTAAGTTTGGTATAAAATACAACTATGTAGTTCTTTTGAGTTTATTAATGTAATTTCTGAAAATATCAGACAGTATGTCATAGATTTGAAACAGGGAATAAATTTCAATAACAAAGTATTTCACTATCTCGAAGGTAATATTTTTTTTATTATGCTGGAATGACAATTGATAGTATTTATGAACGGCACAAACACATACTACTTTGCTCTGTGTTGTGCGTAAAACCCAAAAGTTATCCATTTTGTAACTTCATATCCTTGGTTATTTAGTAAAAAAAAAAAAGCAGGATAGCAGTGTTTATAAGAGAAGCTAAAGTAGGTATTTTATATGTATTCTTGGTTTTTTTTCTTCTTTATGTGACATCACACTGAAACTGATGTCCTTTTCAAGTGGAGAAAAATATGTTTCCTGAAAAATGTGATAAATAAAATGGAATTAACAGATCTGCTCATTTTTATAAATTTTGTGTATTAGTAATTTTATTTGTTGTGGCTGAAAATAAATTGTTAATGTTATGAGATGGGTAATTTTATAGATAAATATAAAATTCTAAAAATGGTAGTTTTCAGTTTCTCATAATTTTTTATGATTCTGTAAAATGGCATTTTAATATATTTTGAGTGATTTACTATTTTGAATATTTGGTTAGGTTAACTATATTTAAATTCTTAATGTAATTTTTTGGGACAAGTAGTACTCTAAAATACTATTTTAAAATGTTAATATTTAGTTTGATGAGCACCTACTTTAAGAAATGACAGGTTGTAGAAATAATGTGTTATATATATATTTATTTAATTTTTACATTTGTGAAACATGAAAAAAAAGTTTTCTACGAAAATTATTATAGCATCCCACATAAATTTTTAAAACATTAAAAAAAAAAATTGTGTTTTTTGTGGATGGTAGCTGTTTACAGAATTGGAATGGATAGTTAGTATTCTAGGTAGGAAGGTAATCAAAGTTGTAGAGATACAGTGTCACAGACAAGTTCTGAAAACACTCGAGCATAGATGTGGTAGCAAACAGATATGTACGTGAGCATGTTGAGTGTAAACGTTGGCTTGAGGCACAAGTCTTGTAGTCGTGTCGTGAGAGGCAGAGGCGCAGAGCTGCAGCAGTGGCCTCTGTCCGAGGACTGTAGCAGTGGTGTAGTTGGGCAGGGGTTCCGTTTTTCCGACAGCTGATTTCAGACTTGTTTTCTGTGAATTTTTTATCTTCGTGATTTTTTTTTCCTATGACATATACGTAGTTCAAAACTGCAATGGCATGTGTCTAAAATAACTGCAAAAAATCGAAATTCCCCATTGCATGAATCATTTAAAGAACGTAAAACATTGTGGTCCAAACTGTTAACATAAAATTACAAATAAAATAGTGCTATTATTTGTTGCATATACGTAAAAGCTTAGCTATAGTGGAACGTTAGCTGATATGTTTTAATTTTGCTTATGAAGTGGTCTAATAATTAAGATGTTCTTTTGTTTAAGATTGTCTTATATTCCAAGCAATCAAGATATCTAAATTGCATTATCTATTTGCTCATTCTAAACATAGGGGCATTTATTTTTTAAGCTTGTTATATAACTGGACAATATTATGCTAAACATTTAGAGATTGGAATTGAGAGTTTACATATAGCAGTTTCCTTAGAGATTAATATAATTAAAACCCTACTTGTACAATAATTTCATATAAATTTATGCATGTCTGTTAAGAACTTGAATATTCATTTAAATCTAAAATAAATATACTTGAATTTTATATATTTGTTTTGGTACCAAATGTTTTTTGCAAATTATTAAGGTATTGGCTATAAATTTTGAGAGGTCTGTTTTGTGTGTCAACACACGTAAAAAATTAAATTTTATAAAAACTGGCACATCAGCAGCATACATTTTATTGAACCATGCAACAGATTTTTCTTTCTTGTCCTCACGTATTATGCTTCTATTTTTTTTAATGCCACTTTAGCACTTTTAAGTATTCGTTCGTACAAAGTAAATGAAGTCCTAAGCAAAAAAAGCAACAAAAGAGATTTAAAATGTTTAGACCCCATTAAAAACTGGAGTTAAGTCAGTTAATTTCCATTTTTTTTTTTGCTAATATTTTTTTCTGTTTGTGTACATTTTATCTTTGAATCGCTGCTACTATGAAGTACAGTTTTTCTCCAGTGGTCCGGTGGGCAGTTAACTCGCCTATCACCGAGGCATCGGGTTTAGGACGTTTGGAAACAAGGTGCCACGTGTTGTTGGACATTAAAGTGAGCCGTGGGGTTTGCTCAGGGTTCTGCTGTTCTCGCCCGCCTGCGCATTCGGTCACCCTCCATTCATTCGTTCATTCATTCATTAACAGAGTATTACACTTGTGTGCGTGCTGAACATTCCCACGAAACCACTGCCAACTCCAGACTTTGAATAATTGGACATAGTTATGCAAAAAGGAACCATCCCACAATTTTGTTACATTTTATTTGAAAATAAATTGAAATAGTACAAGGTTGATCGTACCGTCGTTGCTATTATCATATCGGCATTTGTACTAGACCATTAAAATCATACCCACATTATGTTGTCGATACGAGAATTACAATTTGTGATTAACTTCAACTTCGAAACACTCTGAATAGGTTTCGTGTGGGTTTTGGTTCCTTTTTTTGCGTAACCACGTCCGATTGTGAGTGGAGAGCGAGGAGGTGGTGTGAAGTCTGGCGTCCGCAGGTCGGGGCTGGCCACGGACCGCCTCGCCAGCATGACCTTCACCGTCAGCGAGGAGGAGCTGGACCAGCAGGCGCAGGTGTTCCGCCAGGTGTGCCGCGGCAAGCTGGGCGCCAGCGACGCCTGGGGCCACGGCAGGTGAGGCGGGGCGGGGGGTGGAGGGCCCGTGCCGTGTGTGTGCGAGCGCGTGCGAGCGTGTGTGCGGTGCGCAGGCGGTGGGACGACGCGGCAGACAGCAGCTCGGATGAGGACGAGCCGCCGGGCCCGGACCGGGAGGAGCAGGCCGACGCGGACGGTGAGTCCGGCTGCACCGGCGAGCAGGTACCTGCGGGTGTCGGTGGGGGCGAGGCCCGAGCGCGAGCGTGTGTGCCCGCAGCCTGGGCGGGCGGCGAGGCGGCGGAAGGCGCGGGCGACGCCCCCGTCGCCGTGGACGCCGGCAACCCGTGGGCCAGCAGCGCGCCGCCCGCCGCCGGCTTCCCCGCTGGCTGGGCCGACTTCGACTCGGCGGGCTTCGCCGACTTCGAGGCCAACTTCGACCCGGAGGGCTCGTGCGACCTGGACGACCAGGCCACCGCCCCCTCCGCCCCCTCCGCCCCAGGTGCGCACGCGACCAACCAGCGGGACATCTTGCATTTTGTTAGTGATGAAATCGCGATGTTTTACGAGAACAGTGCAATATGTCGGTGATTAACAGAAAGCTTACTTGAGAACATTTGTAATTGATTTAAATGTACTATTTCGTTTTTGCGAAATTTTGTGCACCACGTGAAATTCGTGGCAGTATGCGAAATGTACGTTCACATCGCATAATTAACATTCTTAACATTAAATACATTTTTTTGTTGTTGTGAATTCTAAGTTTAATTTGGATGTTTACTTGGTGGTATGGTGTTTCTCTCTCGGTATTAATTTTTACCACCATAAACATACCAACAATAGACCATAAACGCATAGAGGTTTTCAACTTATTTTGTCGTGATAAATCTGCAGATGAAGGTTGTCTTTCGAATTCAGACTGAACCTGTATGGAAAAATAAATATAGAGGAATATAGTTATTTAGATAGTAACGAAAATAGTCCAATAAATCTGTCATCCAACATGACAGCTATAAAGTTGCATATCTAGAGAAACATGTAGGTGTGGTTACCACAGATCTGTTGTTAAAGTGAGAGGGAGTAATCTCACAAGATAGTGATAGAGTTTTTGATACAGTGATGTGTTGGTTTGATAGAGTTACAGGGGGGAGGGGAATTATGTGTAACGTACTGTTGGCCTAGGACTTGCTCACTGCCATGAGCTGTGTCTCACAAATAATATTTGAAAAGACTGGAAACTGTAAGACACTAATCCAGTCAACAAACTGCTAATGAGCCACATCCAGCCACTTATCTCCAAATTCACTCTCATTTAATCTCACTGACCAACTCTCACGTTGGCTACTCTCTTGCTTGTCTCGAACTCCCCAGTGCCGTCTCGCTTGTACCTGTGACACGGCACTCGCGTCTCGCTGCCAGCCCGAACTGTATGTCTGAGCATCACTGAGAGTTAGGCCCCGTGACTTTTTATCATAATACCATTTGCTAAATACAAACCTTGCAAACTTAACTTATGTAAGTAAATTACCGTTATTATGTAGCTTCAGTTGTCTACTTTGTTTTGGTATAGTGAGGTCTGATGGAGGTTGTGGTATTTCTTCCGTGGTTGGTAGCCCTGCTGGATCAAGACGATGCGACCTGCACAAACGGCAACAGCCCAGAGGAAGCGGCGCACGGGGGCCTGGAACAAGAGCGCGTGGCAGCGGTGGGAGACGACGCTCCCTCCGAGACGACGTGAGTAGCGGGACGTGTGCGCGGTGCGGAGGCGAGCGTGCCGGCGCGAGAGCGCGCTACAACTGCGCCGTGTTGCAGGCTGGCGGAGGGCACGGACAGCTGCGCGGCCGACGCCAACCAGAACCAGCCGGCCGGAGCAGACTCGCAGCTCCTGGACAACTACAGGTGCACGTCGCAGTCTCGTCTGTTTAGTGGCGTGGTACATGTGGTCAATTAGATGCTTTTTGATTTGCAGTTTTACGTTAACAATTTATCAAGGTATTTTATTATTTTTTAGAGTAATTAATTTTGTGAATTTAAGTTCGATCATACAATTATTAATTTTTTTCGTACTTCATAATTCTTGAATCAATTTTCTTCTGATAGGCATACCTTAAAATACAATTTTTTTGCTCTCACTTTTATTGAAGTTCCTTTGTTTGAGTGAAATGGCTGAACTGACTGGGAATGTGAGCTGCAGGTAAAATGTCAGGGAGGTTGTTTGGCGCTGCAGGTTCCTGTCGACGCAGGGCATGATCTCCGAGAACTCTGCTGGGGAGAGTGGCGGGAGCGACGAAAGCGGCGGCAACGGGAAAGGGAAAGATGTAGAGGCGGAGCTAAACGGGCCGGTCGTGACTCCTGAACTGTCCGGTGCCACAGACGACGACACGGCGTCTTCCAAGTGAGTGTGTGCGCGTGGTGGCAGGTTCTTAGACAGCGAGGGATGGCCGACACGCAAGTCTCGTCATGCTGTGTATAGTCATGCACTCATTTAGACCTTTTTTTAACTAAATCGGTTGCCATCTACTGTCCCAATACCCCGCTAGCTCCTTAGCACACTCCCGCACTCACCCACTACCACTATCAGGCTGTTCTCAGCATATTTTTGTACTATTCAGCTGAAGAACCTCTTTTCCCCCAGCCACTGGACTTCCGTCTCCAGCTCTCTCCTGTGTTCCTATCTGAAACTTCCCCATCCAGCTCAACTACTGGCCATAGCTTGTGCACTTTGTTTAAAACATTCCTACAATTAACTACCATCATCTTCCAACCCCTACCTTCTGATTCATTTCCTCATTTCCTCTGCCTCTCTCACCTTCCCTTTCTACGCTATGTTCACTGCACGAAGTGACCAGACAGGATAGTCCAGTTCGCGATGTTGAAGAGGTGCATGCTGTGGGATTTGAGTGATGATTGCAACTATGATAATGTTCTTGGCTCTCACAGTATGTAAACGTAAAAAGAAATGGGTTCATAAAGTTAGTCTAAAAAAAAAATTGGAGTAATTTCATAATTAGCATTTCCTCAAAATCAAATCCCAGGCATAGTCCTGCACATCCTGTCTTCTATATTCTGCCATTTATTTATTCCATAAACATGGATATTTTCGTACTTCAGTGAACTTTTCAGTCGAACATGACCATTTAAAGCACAATATTGAGAGAAACAAAACACCATTAAAAGCAAATGCAGATGTACAGCCCTATTCCATGCAAAAACAAGATTTTTTTTTTAACCTGCATACACGTGAAGTCGGCGGCGACGTTTAGAAAAAATAGCTGAGAAACTAAACACCCGGTGATGTCACCAGGATCGCCAACATAGCGAACACAGGTTGGTGTGGCCAGCAGCACCTGAGATAACAGCTGATTGTATTTTACTTGCTCGGTGAACATCACAAACACAGCAAGGGTTGCGCTTGCGTGTATGCTCGGCAGTCAAATAGGTGTGACTGTGAACATTGTAAACTAGAGTCGTGGTGTCAGTGGCGTGACTGTGTGCGTGGCAGGTCCAAGGCGGAGGAGGGGGGCGCAGAGACCGGACCACCGCCCGTAACGCCCAACGGGCCCGTCTGAGCACGGCCGCCGTGCTACTTCATCCTGCGGGACCTCATATCAGGCGTAGCCGCCCGCGGTCCCGACACTGCAGTGTTCAAGTGCTCCGGATGTTCCTTCGAGGTGCTCTGCCTTCACCACATATCTAGCGTGTTATTTACAGTGCAGTCGAGTTTTGTAGGTTATTACAAATGGGAAAGTATTTGAACTGTGCGGTATTGTGCCACCGTTTGTAGTTTGTCATTTCGGAATAACCTTACAACATTAGTCTGCAACATTCTCGCTCTCAATTGTAGCATGTTGTCAAGCGTATTTGGCTGGATCCTGTGTGGTGATAGTATGTATTACTAAACATCCACCGTTTCGTTGTATAGAATGATATGATATGATATGCATTAGTAATTTTTCTGTGAATTTTTAAAAATAAGAACTTGCAAAAGTACTTTTTGAATGTTAACTGTCAGGTCAATAATGTTTATTAACTGTGTTCCTGCACAATGTTCTTGTGTCATGCTTGATTTGTAATAAACATACATGTCATAGGTAACAATTGAAGCAGGATGTACGATGATGTGTTACGCATTGTTAATTGTTCAACTAAATAAGTTCTTTCAAAAATGTCGACTCTGTATGTATTTACGAATTGTTGCAATTTAAGCAATATTAAAAAATACACTATCATTGTTGATTCATCTACATTTTTTAAGCTTAAGAATATTTTTGGCATTTTGTACATAAATTGGTGTAATATATGTGTGTTGAACTTCCTCCGAGCTTGAGGGAAGCCCTGACGGTCCCTGTGCCGATGCTAATGTTTGGTGGCCTTGAACCTAAAATAAGTATTATTGAGAACCATTGTAGGCAGTTGTAGTAAGCTCATTATTACTGGAAGCTGTTTCTGATTTACTTGGGATGAATTTATTTAGTGCATAAGTTTTAATGCTTTTTTTAATTTCACAATTGTGTCAAGTACTTTTACGTTAAGAGCAGGCTAGGAGTAACGTTGCTGTATGATTCAAAACAACTGAGAATACTCGTGTTCAAATATTTTTAATGACAAAATTATTGTTGTAAAATTGATGAAAATAAACTGTAAATGCACATTTGTGTTCTTCTGTGTTGCATGCACACCCCCTTGAAGCTAAGAAAGGTAGGACATGTGGTGTCTCCACTCGTGCTAACACTTACAGGCACCTTGTCTGCACGAGGTAGCAGAGTGCCTGCTCTTCATAAACAAGTACCTTCACAAGTTGACTCAAAGAGGAGAGACAACTGCATCTGTACAGTAACAGGGTGTCTTCATGTCAGAAAAGGCAGTCTTGAAGTAAACAGTAACACCACACCACTGGAATCCACTTACAATTCAATTTCCTGCAGCTTTTTGCTTCAATTTTTTTTAAGCTTTACTCCAGTTAAACTTAAACAGTTGGAGATTGTTTGCACAAAACCACAAAGCAAGGAAGATAAAGAGTGGCTACTCAACGCTACAACTAACACTCTTATTTTTTGTGGAAATCTGAGAACTAAGTGGGATTTAGAGGCAACCTAACAACCGCAAAGTAGTTAACTTTTTTAAAGTAAATTTTGGCAAACTTTTTTGTGGTCATTCATTGCTGGAAATATTATATGCATTGCAGTTAAGATTTTTTTTAAATAAGGAACAACCTAAACACTATGTTGATTTGGTTGCAAAAATTAAAAACTTCATAGCCTCAAAGTTTGAGTGCATAAAAGTATAACCTTGGTTTCTATTGAAAAAAAAAATAGTGAAAGGAAAGAAAACACAAGATTTTGTTTTGCAGCCATCATTGACATTGGCCAAAGTATTTTAAAGTATATTTTGCCATTTACATTCTTAGTAAAATCAGATTACTAAATTTTAATGCTTGTCAAAAGATAGTATCTGGCAAAGATAAAAGCAGCTATTACAAATAAACAAATAGCTGATTCCTGTGCTGTAACAGCCTCATTGCAATGGTGTACTGTGGATGGGTCTTCACTTATGTTGGACACGACCAGGTCAGAAGAGGTCAGGACTATTGTGGGCGAAATGTGGATCTTTGGACCTTCACTCTCATCGCTAAGTATTTGCCTTAGTCTGGGGAGTCACTAACTATACTCAATAACTAGTCCATGCCTGTTCAGTTCCATGAACACACTCATGGACTATAGGGTAGGGATAACCATTATTCTACTACGTATTAATGTAAATATCAAGCATGTATAGGTACTTAAAAGAAATTTGTTGCTTGTGCCACTTATCGTAAAACTTAATTTTTTTTAAGTAAATAAATGCTCATACAAGTTGACTTAGCATCAATTTTCATATAACTAATATAATTATGTTTCATTTAAATAGCTACTCACCCGTATTCCACTATCGTAAGTTAGTTTAATTCATAATCGCATCTTTCTATGAAAGGATAAAGCTACTATCATCACTCAAAAGGAAACTATAATATAAGTTAAGCCTGGACATTAAGCCTGTGCGAATATCAGTTTTTTAGTTCGAATCGAATTCGAATACGAATACCGAATTATTCTCGAATACGAATATTGAGTTCGAATAATTGGACTGAGAATTGAAATCCCATAAAACATGTTATATCACATCACATTTCAATATGATAACAGGTACATATTTACTGATACAATGTATATGTAGAATCAAAAAACTGACAGTACTTAAAATTTTAAGGTTCTCCAATTTTATAATTAGTTCGTATTAAAAAAGGTCTTGTCACATCACTACATATTAGCTAATTTAAATTTTTGTGGAGAAACACAAGCTGCTCTACATTTTCGGGGAGTAGACTTTCTCTTCTACACGTCAACTCGCCTAAGTTGGAGGCGGTAATTAAACACCGTTTTAAAACAATAAATGAACTAAATAATCACATATTGGTTCATTTGAATTCTGGCCTATCACGATCAATCACGTGACATCATTATCCAATAATAAAAAAAATACTCGTAAACAAGAAACAATGTAGAATGCCACATGAATGCACTGGTATAATTGTGATGAAATTTAAAAATTCAATATCTTCTAAAGTATTTGGAATTTCTTATCTCCGCCACTTTTAATGAAAAGAGGAAGTTGAAGAGCATCTACTAAAGGTATTTTCGGATTTTTAACATTTTTTTTCGCAAATACTGCTCAACTACATATGATGAAATTTAAAAATTCGATATCTCCTAAAGTATTTGGAATTTCTTACCTCCGCCGCTTTTAATGAAAAGAGGAAGTTAAAGAGCATAGAATAAAAGTATTTTCAAATTTTTAACATTTTTTTTCGCAAACTGCCCAACTACATATTTACCTTGGACTTTCAACGAATAGATTATTAAAATCAATAGAAAAACATAGTTGGAGTATCTAGATATCAGCGTATGCTATTCCCAGTTCATCCAAACAAAACAAAAAACTCAATGACTAGTTAAGGAATTTGTTGATCACATACTCTCGACCTTGATGTCAGGGACAAACTAGCATTTGAATTCGGATTAAATAATTAAATCAGTTGGCTTCGTGTTTTCAAATTAACTACAGAAAAATAATTTTAATCATTTATGTGTGATATTGTTCAAATATTACAAATTAACTTTGCACTAGTTAATCAGTACATTAAATAAGCAAGAGAAAATTCATACTCAGGGATCACCTCTGGAATATAGTGAGAAACAGTAAAGATGATGATGTTAAAATAAAATCTCAAACATCTATTAGCAATTCATGTAAAGAGTTAAATTGAAGCTGCAATCATCAAAGTTAAACAGACTAACTTTTCAAAGGAGAATGCTAGTTACCTTATACCATATATGACACATTTACCCTGAAACAAAGTGACAAGTTTTACATATGATGGACCATACCTTATCTTGCCACAATAAACAATTTCTGGTTATCGATTGACCTCGTGACTGACAGTAGCAATGATTGTTCGACGAGGGGTGCTCATAAAACCGAAGGTGCTTCGAAAGCAGCAGGTAACAAGAGTTCTCTACAAGAAACCGTTGAAAAACTCACAGTACTCAGATGTTCATCACTGTTAGTTCCCAGAATCTCGTGTTTCAAGCATAGTGCTGCAATGTGGTTCTTGACTTGATTATCCACATGTCCTGTAGAATTTCGGGTGAAGTATGTATATACCTTGAATACTCCAGTATCCACTATCAATTAATAATTCACTCAAAAGTTTGTTTTACGAACAAAGATGGTTCTTTAATGGTCGTTCGTAGAATTAATGTTCGTGCTCTTTCTTTATAACTCTTGTACAAACTATAAGCATAACTTCTTGAATTCTCTATCAAAATTACCAGAAATATCTTGTTCACAAGAAGTTAGAATTTAACTAAACTTCTAAACAGAATGTTTTTTTTTTTGTTGTTCCTTCCGCTCAGTCAGTTTTTTTACATGACATAATTATATTAAAAAGTGAACTTAACAACAAAAAATTGTATAGGTTCAGTAAATTACAATAACAAGCATGTTTATACAGTTTTCATAGAGAAAGGAAACTCCAAAGGCTATTACACATCAGTAGCATAACCTGGCAATATTCTATGACTATGAGCTTCAACAAGAAAGTAAAACGATTAAATAATCATTAAAAATTGTGAGAATATTTCTCCTTAGTACAACTATCATTAATCTCACGCTAACCCATAACTCCAACTACAAAGTTCACACTTAGGTCTTAATAGTAAATCAGTTGGGCCTTTAGAGACCTCTCGTGATTGTAAAATGAAAAATACTGTTTTCGTTGATGTTTACACATCTCGAATACTGTTTTTGTTGATGTTTAGCCACCTTAACAAATTTATAAACGTTTAATATCACGAAATTCCTTTGTTTTTCCTTCTTTTCATGAATTCTCAGGCTTTTTTCTGTAAATACTTTTTTATAAGAAGTACAGCAGACTCCAGAATATCCGGGTGCGGGTTAACCCTGGCATATTTCACTTCCACGAACCATATACAATTTTTAACTTTTTAAATTTTATTTCCGTGCGCGCACAATGGCAATGAAACTTGAGTAACATTAAATTATTAAATACACTGCAAGTAATTAGTAATGCAACAAATAAATAACGCGACGAATCAATAAACAAAATTTTGGTTTTTCCTTAGCTACTCGCTTCTTATGTCGGCATTGCAACCGGTACCGGCAGTATATCAAAACTCTTTACAAAAATAGTACTTCACTACAACTTAACTGCAGCATAAAATGGCTCAACTCAAGTCAAATTCACATATAAATTATTTTTTTGTACTACTGTGGAATAATTTTCATCATAACTATAAAAGAAAGTACACGTGAAAATATTTAATATTCTTGTCACATCTGTATACAGCAGTGATGCCAACTCCTACAGTGTTACCCCTAGGACCAACTTCAAATTCCCCTAGATGTTGATTAAAAACCCCTAGTTTTCATTTTCAATCCTGTTTGAGAGGTAATTTCAAAGATAAAATTAAAATACACTCAAGTAGTATAAAATAGCTGTTGCATTTATGAGGGTGCATTTTACACATTTACACGTATTAATTTATGAACTACTGATATTAATCATAAAAACTATGAAATAAAACTATTTTTATTCCTTAGCTTTTTTTTAACTTTTCTTGGCATACAAATTTTTTTCATAAATTATTTTTTGCTTTTAGTACTTTTCTTTTGTTAACTTTTATAAACTTTCCTTTTAAAGCTTAACTAGAAATAATTGAAATTACATATAAACAAATTGCTTCAATGTCTGGTTTTTGTCCCCAGACATAACGTTAACTTAAAACTTTAAATATAGCCCGGATATGTATAACACACAAACAATTTACTTTACAATCCAATAAAACTCGCGAGTAGACAACAAACTAACGGACACAACCGCAACGTTATAACTGACAAAGTGAAAACGTTGAACGGTAAAAGCGGTAAAAGGGAAAACGGAATTCATTGCTCTTGACCGACAAGTTGTTTTTGGTCGTAATGCAAAATTCAAAAGAATTATACATTAAAATTTGTGTCAGAGTTTCATATTATAAGTGTATTTGCAACATAAGAACACACGTGTTTGTTACCGAGGTTAGATGTTGCACATCTCTGGCAAGTACTGAAAGACACTCTTACATCTTTTTTTAACTTATAGTATAGATACCCCACTATTTTGTTTATGGTCATGACAGGATGTTTGTGCTTGAAACAATCCAGAGACTGACTGCTTGCTGTGACGTGCGGTACCTCATCACCTTGCAAAGGTTCATAGGATGATCAGTCGATTATCTACTGAACACCACAAGGGCCAATACAAAGTTCAACTAGTTTGATGGCGGCTACTCGATACAAGGTAACAGAGATTGCAGATACAAGTGGATACAGGTATAAGTTACAGGGTTCTAGCTACCTCTGGCACTTGAAGCTATCCACCAGTGCATGGTAGATGCTTGAAATATCAAGTACAATGGTAAATAAAGAATCACACAAAGAGGTTTACCATGAACATACAAACATTTATTTGAACATCAGTTCCATCACTTGGAAGGCTCAACCTGCGCCTCAAAGCTGAATTCGAAATACGAGGAATCAAAGTTGTGAATGCGGATGTAACCATCTTCCCCGCCGCTGCTGTAACTCTTGCCGTCTGGATGGAAGGCCACGCTGTTGATGGGGCCGAAGTGGCCCTTCACGCGCCCAAACTCTTCCTCAAACACCAAGTGGAAGAAGCGCGAGTCGAACTTCCCGATGCGCGTCGATGTTGTGGTCACGTCCATGGCCTCTTGTCCACCACCCAGCACCACCTGCGAGAACCAACACACCTCACTAGCTCCACAGACACTGGCACTTTGCCTTTTACCACTGGCTTCAAATGTACAACTTGGAAGCATTCTCCCGCTCGCTTCACTTGGCAACACTGCTTCCAACAAGGTGTCTAATGGTCCATTATGGCAAGTCTCAATAAAGTTAAATTTTCTATATTTTTCTGCACAATTTATACTATTATTGACCATTATCTTTGAAAGATTTGTGCAATGGGAGTACATGACTTGATGTAAGTTTTTGGACATATGCCATTGCTAAGAACTTTTTCTGTTAACGAAAAACTAAAAAACTAAAAATAAAAAATAAAGAAATAAATAAATTATTTATTATTTTTTATTTTTTAGTTTTTCTTCAACAGAAAAAGTTCTTAGCAATGGCGTATGTCCAAAAACTTACATCAAGTCATTATTGACCATACACTCCACGATTAAACTATTTTGTGCTGTTTGATGATGTATTTTATTAGTAACCACATTAAAAACAAGCTTCTGGAATAAAAGGGGGCGAACATGAAGCTCACGTGGTCCAGGATGGGCGAGATGGCGGCACTGTTGACCGGCCGCTCCGTCTTGTAGCACTTGAGGCACATGAGCGTGTCCGAGTCAAACAGCTTGGCCGTCTTGTCCTTGGACGCGGTGATGAACATGGTGCCGTCCTTGCTCATCTGCATGTCGTTGATGGAGTTGGTGTGGTCCTTCACCGTGGCCAGGTTCTTGCCGTTCTGCAACCACGCAACCACGCCTCTGGCAAAACTGCACTGCCCCCGTCACTACACGTTTCATTCACACATTTTTCAAGTCATCTCAACTAATAAAAAATCTAAGTGAGTCTCATTTTACTCTGAAATAAATTACAATACTGAAAAATTATAATAAAGAATTTTTCCTGCAAATAATTTGATAGCATTTAAATGGTGTCTTAAAGTGATAACATAAACTAAGAGATAATTTTAGCAAAAGCCGAACATAGTTGTAGGTTTATTGCAACGCATGTCACTAGCATTAAACTTTCCACCGACTCAAGTCCAGAGGTGTGACTCTTCCTCACTAAAGCCCGTACCAGTGGTACAGACTATAGAGGTCAGAGTTGTCAGTCCTTCACTTCTTACCGTGAGGTCACTGGTTCAAATACTATATTGAACGTAGATTTTTTTTTATTAGTTTGTAAGCCATCTACAAGGAAACTTATTGACAAACGGCAAGAATATATTTATGAAAATAATTATAAATATTTTCTTATGATTTGATTAACATCTACTGGTAGGTCTGTTAAGAGAGGCATGGCGTTCAGATTTTTTTAACTAAGCTGTTTCCAAATTGCAAGACAAACAATCAATTCCCCGATTGCTTCGAAAAGTGTACCGATTTCTTCCGTCTTCCCTGCTGCTCGTTCGAGGTTTCCTAATGTTTCTGGTCGGGTGGCCACTGGTCACATCATCCATACAAACAAATACTGTTGTGTCAATTCAGGTTATGGAATCTGCTGATTCCACAAACTGAAATGGGACCAAAAGATTCAGAATTCAATGGTTTTCCTATAGTAACGTTTTGAATTTAAGAGTATCCTAATACTTATTTAAATAGGTAAGACCATTTAAGATGATTCATCAATACTTTCAAATAATATTTTTTCGAGTTTTTCGATTAGTCTAAATTTTTTTAAAAAAAAAGGCAGAACACTTACTGATTAATCAGAGTATTGTGACTATTTAACAGATTTTGGTTCAATCGAATAGAAATGATTAATTTAAATAAAAATTCTGTATGCATAGAAAGAAATCCAACCAATTGGTAGGAAATCTCTTAAATTAATGGGTCATTATTTGAAACACTGGTATGGATTGAAAGCTTTAAATTATTATTGAATTGCAATTTTTTTTTATTACAGCTAAAACAGTCGTAGCTGATGCGAGCCACCACATGAAAATGGCCTCATGGACCTGGGCAAGACTCTCAAGTTTTACACGTGGCTTGAAACTCCCTTAATAACAATAACAATATACCTAAATCTACAATCTACATGGTCCACGATGTGCATCAGACATGCATACACGACGAACTACATTGTGTACTCCTAGGGTGACGGTACAATCAAACAGGCAGCTATATGTAGTACAATATGGCGACTGGTCAACTTCTTCGCACTCACATCCAATACTATTCAGTTATATCACAATTAAACTACATACATTAATATAGTAAAATATAATTACATTCACATAATTAAACCCTGTTATTTAAAATACATAAACTTGGTCTAATATTTATAACTCAAAAATTAGTTGTCAAAACTTATTATGGCAGGAGATGCCTTCTGGATTGTCTAAGTTTACAAGCAGCAAATAAAACTAGACACATACATGTTTATACATCTGTAAAAAAGACAAGGCCCTTAGGTTTGAGAAAGAAGGAACATACCGTATTTACCAGCAAATGGGTAGCATATTATATGCAGATTTTTAGTGTAAAAAAAAAAATCTACTACAACCCATTGTAAATAAAACACTCTTGTCAAATAACCTCTGCTTGAGTAAGAGGTAGGTAGTTTAAATCACTTTCAATTATAGGAATGATTTTGCAAATACCAAAGCATGATTTTTTTCCTGAATAAATGGTACTTGTGAGTTGTAGCATCAGTGCTGAAATAATTTTCTCAGATGCTACCGATATTGTCAATATCTGTAGATACTGTGGTATCAGAATCAGTAGAGCCATAGGCTTAGTAAAAACAAAAAGAGCCTAATGCCTCACTATGCCTCACTAAGCCACTGCAGCGGGGGGTACTTGCCCTGAGGTCCCACTGGGAGATCTCCCCGCTCTCCAGGCCCACGATGACGGTCTCGTCCAGGGACCCCCACAGCAGCGACGTCACCTTCGAGTCGCTGAACGGGATGCGCAGGATCGGCTCCGAGCTGCCTGCGCCCACAGACATCACCTCCTTCATGGTTCAGTGTTCCCACAACTCTGCAGTAACATTACCCTGACTTTCCCGACTAACGTCTTTATGCAATTTACCTATTAACAAGTTTATGAAATGAACAAAGACAATCCAGCCACCGCCGTCCTCATAGCTGGCCATCTTCTCAAATTACTGTCACCGTGGACTTTACATGACTATCGCATATTTCAAGAAATTCTCTGACAGTTCCTGATCAATTCCTACTTATCTGACTTTCCAGAATGTAAACAAACTGTAAAATATTAAAATGCTTATAGTGGCATGTATTTGTTTGTTCAGAATTCAACAAATTAACAGCAACAAAACATGATTTTCCACTCAAAAATTCAAATTTGTTTTAATATTTATCCTGTGACTTCACAGGGTTGGTTTTTAAACATTTGGAATATCATTTTGTGTGGGATGTGATTTACAGTTGTTAACTCGGTAAAGAATCGTGTCTCGGAGAGCTGTGGCACACACCTATAGACTCATCAACGGTTCGCACATCTATGATGTTCATCTCGCACTGTTGGCGCAACTGCTTGTCCGTGGAGTAGGCAGCCATGTTGGCGCTGTAGCTGAAGTTGCACGTCCGCACAGACGACTGGGCACGGATGTTGCCGATCTCCTTGCCTGCAAGCAGTCCAACCCCGCGCCTCGTCACACTGTCCCAGGACTGACACCTGTCCACCTGGAACTAGACCACAGTAGTATTGCACCCAGACACAGCTTTGGTGACTCCTCAAAGCTGACGCTGGTGAACAAGTTTCCCATTATGTAACTAAATAAATGGTAAAAGTTCCATATCACTTAACCAAGTTTATTTTTTGATCCTGATGGCATGATCCTGTCCACTTTGATCCTTGCTTGCATCGAAAGATCTTGAACATAACGAAAACTTTTCATATAACTACAAATTATGATCGTGAGCTTAATATGAATTGAAAAATTTCCACAAGACCCCGACATAATTTTTTTTTTGTGTTGTGATATTTTTGTTTTTGTTTGACCAGGATCTTTCAACATATTAAATTAAAAAAGCAAGTATCATGTACCACAGGATTAATGTATACAGCATCATGCCTTCATCATTCTTACCACGTATACAGCCTCGTACGCGCTAGCCCACTGTTTCTGGCCCTAACCTGTGGCACAGTCCCAGATGCGGAGGAACTGGTCCGCAGCCCCCGACATGAAGCGCGTCGTCTCCCAGTTGATGTCGATGGCCCACACTGCGCCCTGGTGACCATCGAAGGTGCCCAGGCGCTCCCCGTTGATGGAGTACCACACGTTGGGGCACTGGTCCTTGGCCGACGAGAACAGGAGGTCCCCTTCGCGGTTATACTTGATCTGCGTGATGGACCGCTCGTGACCATGCAGCATGAGTGGCTTCTGCAAGCACACACCCGCATCTGTCGCTCGCCTCAACACAGCTAGTCACCAAGGTGCGAATGCACTAGGTCACTTTGAGAAACCACGAAAAACCAAAATCAGAATGGTTGGAACAAGATTTAAACCCTCTGTAATGTGAATTACCACTCACTATCTTACTTAATTTGGAATAAGTTACCATTCACCACCTCACTTCATCTCGAGCTAGTGTAGAATCCATACAAAAACTATTTTGGTATACCTTTCTGTTGTACTTAGAATTCCATTTATATATTGTTAGTTGCTACTTTATTCTGTCATCTAACACTTACTCAACTGTATGGCTAGATGTCATGGTTTAAATCAAGTGGTGTTTCTAAATAGAAAATCTTAGTAAATTTTAATAAAAGGACTGTGTAATTCTTCTCTAATAACAATACTTTGCTCATTAATGATTCTTGTAATACAGAAACAATTCATCATATACTAATCAAGATATTTAAATTATCAGGATAAGCTGTAAATTATACCCAGCTAAATACTCCTCTAAAATAAATGAGTAAATTGTAGTCAAAAGTGTAAAAACAGAGAAAGTACCTAAATAAATTTATTATTTCAAAAAAATCCTATTTTGTGGGAAATCACTGACTATACCGTTTCTGTGGGAAACACTCATGCTATGGAGAGTCCTCTTCCTATGGGGAAAAACAGGTAAATATCTTACATTGCTGCTTTTCCACAAAGTAAAAATAAAATTACGAAAATACCATTTTCCAAACTTGAGACATTCCTGTATTTACCTGTAAAATAGTGTTAATAAATTCCAACTATTTTCTGAGAAATCCCAGTTTTTAGCTCACACTACAATATCTGTGCGTGCCACTGCCACTAATTGTTTACCAACACAGGTTTGTGTGTTTGTGCTGAAGAACTTCAAATATTGTGAATAGTCAATTCGGTAAGGCTAGCTACATTAAAAATACTTCCAACATTGTGGACAGTTGGTTGGGTTAGTATAGCTACATTAAAAATACTATAAAATAATTTCTTATAGTTGGTTAGGAATTACGAATTTAAGATGTAGCTATCCTGACCTAACCAACCATTCACATAAATTTACAGAATTTTTAATGTACCTATACTAAAGACCAATTCTATTCAAATTTTTGCCTCCCAATGGACTCATCCATTAGAACATGACTCAAAATAGTACGTACTTTAAATGAAATGTAACAGAACAAACATTTCATAATACAATTACTTATTCTAATAATACAACAAACATGAAATATAAGCATTAAAATTCATTATAAGTGAAACACAGTTATTTAAATGAATTTCATTATTACACCACCACCTACATTAACTAAAATTATCAAAAATAAAAAACCCACAAAGCTAAACAATGAATGTCAGCGATTGTGTGACTACACAATACATAGGTTTTGTAATGTAAGCTGTAAACTGTTATTTTTTCAGAAACCAGTAGGAATTAAGAAACCTTCCTTTCAGGGTTAATTCAGGAATGGGTAAATATGTATTGTACGGATTAGCGCCAAAAAAAATCGTACAAATATGAAATAACTTTCATTATATGCTCTTTTACGTCCTCTTTTGAAAACCGCCTGCAGAGATTAAAAATTCCAATTACTTTTGGAGATATTGCCGTTCTTATTTTGCAATACAAGCCCTATGAAATCATTCAACAGGCACCATTTTATATAACAGAAATTTTCCATTAGGTAAGGTTAGTTACATGATAAATACTTCAAAATAAACGGAAATTAAAAATAATATCAATTAATTTTACTTGTATAGTTTTAAGTATTTATAATGTAACTGACCTGACCTAACAAAACGGGACAAAGGTAGATTAGGTCAGGTCAGCTACAGTATAAATACTTTGAAACTGAGCGGACATTAAAAATAATAAAAATTAATTTTAATGGTTGTTTAGTTTTAAAGTATTTATAATGTAGCTGACCTGACCTAACAAACCGGGAAAAAGGATGAACAGTAGGAACTCACGTAATTTTCTTTTTACGTGATGTAGTCGTTCAACTACGTCGCGAAAAAAAAAAAAAAATCATACTTGTAAACAAGCAACAATGGTGAACGCGGGAAGCCTACGATTCACTCATCCTTCTGGGCATACCCGAATACTCACGTTGGCAAGCCTTCTTTCAACAGACGAGAGGCAAACGCCCAATCGTGCATCTTCGGTTTTTTGTTTTTGTTTATTGTAAATAAATATGCAACTCATGAAAACTAATGGTCAATTAGGTTATGTTAGCTACATTATAAATACTTCAAAACATTGTGGATGGTTGATTTGGTTAGGATAGCTACATTAAAAATACTGTGAAATCATGTAAACGGTTTCCTAGCGCTGGATAGCTACATATTAAAAAGTTATTTGCTAAGCAACCATAAAATTATTTTACAGTTTTTTTAATGTAGCTATACTTACCTAAGATAACCAACCATCCACAGTGTTTTAAAGTATTTTTAATTATTTCTTGCTAATTTTAAGAAAAGAAGGCTTGCCAACGTGAGTATTCGGGTATGTCCAGAAGGATCTGTGAATCGTAGGCTTCCCGCTGAACGCCGCATCAGTACACATCATGAAAATTAAAAAATTCCATAACTCCTAAAGTATTTGGAATTTCTGATCCCCGCCGGGTTTAATGAAAAGATGAAGCTAAAGAGCACAGAATAAAGGTATTTTCGGATTTTTAAAATTTTATTTTAAAAAAATTGCCAAAAAATGATTATTAAAAAATTTGATATCTCCAAAAGTAATTGGAATTGTTTATCTCCGCAGGCGGTTCTGAAAAGAGAACGTAAGATAGCATATAATGAAAGTTATTTTATATTTGTACGATTTTTTTTTGGCGCTAATCCGTACAATACATATTAGGTAAATATTTACTTGGGCGGTATTTCCGAAAAAAAATGTTAAAAATCCGAAAATACCTTTATTTTATGCTCTTCAACTTCCTCTTTTCATTAAAATTGGCGGAGATTAGAAATTCCAAATACTTTAGGAGATATCGAATTTTTAAATTTCTTCATATGTAGTTGAGCGGTATTTGCGAAAAAAAATGTTAAAAATCCGAAAATACCAATATTTTATGCTCTTCAAATTCCTCTGTTCATTAAAAGTGGCGGAGATTATAAATTCAAAATACTTTAGGAGATATCGAATTTTTAAATTTCAGCACAAAACCAGCGCATTCCTGTGGCGTGCGTGCACCATTGTTTCTTGTTTACATACGAGTATCTATTTTTTTTTATTGGATAATGATGTCACGTGATTGTTCGTGATAGGCCAGAATTCAAATGAATTAATACGTGATTATTTAGTTCAATTATTGTTTAAAACGGTATTTAATTACCGCCTCCAACTTAAGTGAGTTTTTAATGTTTCTAATTTTAAAGTCTTATTTGTTTATTTTGATATTGTTGCGCAAGTAATAAGTAACAAAAAAATTTACGTGAGTTGTTACTGTACATCCTTTGTTACGGGTTTGTTAGGTAAGGTCAGTTACATTATAAATAATTTAAAACTAAAGAATAATTAAAATTAATTCACATTATTTTTAATATCACCTTAGTTTGAAAGTATTTATAATGTAACTGACCTGACCTAATCGACCATTTTAGTTTACTGTTCACCCTCTGTCCGGGTTTGTTTGGTCAGGTCAGTTACATTATAAATATTTTAAAACTAAACAGCCATTAAAATTAATTCACAAAATAACTTTTAATGTCGGCTTAGTTTGAAAGTATTAATAATGTAACTGACCTGACCTAATCAACCATTTTATTAATTACGCATTCACGATTCACGTACTCACGAACACACTGCAAAATAACAAAAATGGCGCCGCTCGAATGGTTCCACAGGTCTTGTATTGCAAAATTAAAAAATTCGATATCTCCTAAAGTATTTGGAATTTCTTATCTCCGCCGCTTTTAATGAACAGAGGAAGTTGAAGAGCATATAATAAAAGTATTTTCGGATTTTTAACATTTTTTTTCGCAAATACCGCTCAACTACATATGATGAAATTTAAAAATTCGATATCTCCTAAAGTATTTGGAATTTCTTACCTCCGCCACTTTTAATGAAAAGAGGAAGTTGAAGAGCATAAAATAAAGGTATTTTCGGATTTTTAACATTTTTTTTCGGAAATACCGCCCAAGTAAATATTTACCCAGGAAAATGTTTCATATTCCTATTTATCATGGGTAAACAATGAATGGCGACAGCAGCGTAAAAGCCCAGGTATTGTAACGAAAGATATATTTTTTTTTCCTTCAGAAACTAGTAGTTATTACTAAACCATCCCTTCGGAGCAAATATATGGATGTGTGTAGTGTGTGAAAACGATGTTTTCCGATTATTTTCTTTCCGTTCTAAAAAGCCACGATGTCTGATAATTACCTTATTTATGTCACTAGATAAAGGCCAATAGAAATTCCAGCATAAAAATCATTGACATCACCAACGTAGCAACCATTGCCTTTACCTTCCTTACGTTCCCTTCGATGTCTTGTCAATCAGCTCCACCCTCCCGACCCCTCCTCTAACCCACGCTGTCTGCTTCCCTCCTTCCTTCTCTGTATTTCTTTGTATTTATGTCCTCCTCCTTGCAAATCTCACCACTTTCTTCTTGTTTACATGTAAAGCCAACCCATTCACAATTTCCATCTCTCAAATCCGTTCATCCACCTTGCAGATTTGCCCCTTCCCCATAAGTAATACAAAACACAGTCACATACATCCGCAGCCATATCGTTCAACAGAACGTAATCTGATAATAGTTAATTAAATGAACTTAGATTCAAAATAAGTTATTTGTACTAACCATATTTCTCTTAGATATTTATACCAAACAACCGGATCTAAAATAGCTCAAACAAACCACACATAACCAAAAATTCCGCTGGGTCTCTCTCTCGGGAATGTGAACAACCATTGAGCATATATATCATAGAGAGCTTATTCACATTTATTTCCGCGATCAAAAACAGCTGATTAAAGGAAAGTTCCCCTAAGAATCACTGTAGTGTCAGGCTTTCGTGTGTAATATTTTGTGGTTGCTGTGTCAGTTAAAGAGTATAGGTTGGGTTTATATAGATAAACGTATTATCTTACCAACGTAGATAATATATTGTTGATGAAATGTCTACATATTTTTTTTAATTAACTTTATTTGACTTCAAAATCGGTCCTCTGTAGCGAAGTTGGATGCACACTTACTTAAGGTGTGATAGATTCTGGGTTCGAGTCCCGGATAAGGCATGGGCGAAACATATACATACTGATATATGATTATGATTACGATATAAAAACGATATTTGAACAAGGACAAATTCATCCTATTGCTGTTGGTGTAAGCTGTAGACCACATTGCAAAAAAAAAATCATAACTTCCAGAATAAAGTGTTGTTTTGTCTCATTCAAAAGTGTTGAATTTGTATGGTTACTTCTTGTGTTGCTTGTGGATGTGATCAAAAATATGAATACAAAAAACAGTGTTTTGTTTCACAGGTAAGGTTGTGAATAAATATATTTAGTTTAAGGGTTTTGAAACATGTTAGGTGTACTAAACTCTTAAGTGGCTATATAGTCTATTTTGCACTTCGTTAATGGATCAAATCAATATGTATAATATACTGTTGTTAATAACCTGCAGCAAACAAGCATAAAAAAATGTGTCCAATATCAGTCTGTCTGTGCCTGATGATGGGAACAGATGTCAGTTCCCGAAATTTTGTAACTGTTTTATTGGAAAACTTTTGGGTCCATCAGTGCTATCATCATTGTGTAGTTTATAGTATTTGTCTATCTTCATCATTGTGTTTATATGTATGCTGCATTGTCCAGGTTTGTTGACTGCCTGCATTTAATCTGTGTCGTCGTTGGTAGCCCACTGTGTTCGTCTGTGCTGTTATTATATTTTTCATGAATAAGTTCCTTCAACAGAATTATTGTATTGTCTGATATTTAGTGATTGAAATTTTTTGTCTGTGCTGTCATCGTTCGTTCCGTTTTCCGACATCATTTGATTCAGTCTTGTTTTCTGTGAATTTTTTATCTTCATATTTTTATTAATTTTTGATTTTCGGAATTTTTCCATTACAAACAGTGCAAAACTGGAATGGTTTATGTCAAAAAACTGCATTAAATCAAAATTTCCATTGCATGAATCATTAAAAAAAGTATGCTTTCTTACTGGTGTAAAGGCTGGTCTGGTATGTCATTAGGTTTATTACAGGTTAAAAGAGCCTTTACATGTGTGCATCCTGATACTCACCCTATATCCCACGAGAGCCCGAGATTCGTATTGGGATACCGAATTCTGTTCAAACACAGAAATTGTCTAAACGTCTTATATGTCTTCGGCAGGAGCGGGACTAAGGACACACCTGAAGATGAATGGTAGAATGCCACGGTGCAGTGTGCGGAAGGAAAATTTCCGATAGATTACATAAGAAAATACAGTACGGAAGTTTGACACAGTTCACAATTCCTGCAATGAGATACACTTATGAAGGGCCACATGATCACACAAACACTGAATTAAACACTATAGTTACCACCCCCCCTCCCCTGGGTCACGGAGTAGGGTTAAGAAGGCTCAAAGACAGATTATTTGCAAATACATAGTCCGCACAGTAACATGGAATGTAGAATTTCAGACACGTGGTTACTTGGTGGAAAACATGGTTTCCTTACCGAAGCCTAGGCAGAGGGCCTTTGTAGGTACATGCCTCATGTAGTCGCTACACAAAGCCCTATGTAACACAAAAACTACACCACATCTCGTGGTCCAGAGGACAAGAATGAACAAAAGAACTATATGTAAGCTACAGACACAATATTGAATCTGAAGATGTTGGCCGTGGAGCTGGTTGTGCGGTTGATATTCTACAGTGGTGATGGTTGGTAATTGAGCGTATCCAGCCCCGATGATGGCTGAGAGACCACTCTTGTGACTCGATGGGAGGCCCCGATGTGATGCATCCAGCCTCATCGCTGGGTCAGGGATGACTGCTGCAGTGCTGGCAAAGCCACATTTTGGGCGCAAAGTGCACAGAGAGTGAGAAAAAATACAACCATGTTACAAAACATAATCGCACAGTGAACAATACTTATTTATTTACAAAAGAGTTTTGTTACATAACATGCCTTTAGTTAGTTCCTTTGTGATTTAGTAATTATTAATCGGCAGATGAACACATGCATTTGACAATCACATATAGTCGCAGGGGCAGCCATCGATATTTTGATGGTGTGGGCCGTTCACAACCCTGCACCTAATTGTATTGCATCATGCTGGGAAACATTCGTTGCACATACATTGCTGAGGTACCATTGAGGCTTAACGACCTGAGCAAACAGAGGGAGCTCCTTCCTTCAGTATCAACAAAAATAGATTTACAAAGATGGTCTAGTGACTATTTTATTACTCTCACAGTATTTCCCATAAACATAATTCAATACTACATGCCAATGGTCCTACAAGATAAACTATTTGTAGCATTAGTCACTATCAATTTTAGGCATTTATTTAAATGATGCACTATGCTTTACAAAAGCCAATTTTTTAAAAAGGAACAAAATAATTTTTTTTTTCGAAATAAATTGTCGAAGCTATTATGCTATCTTTTGATCGCTAACTATTTTCCATTAGGAAAACCTTGAGTGACCTTTATGAACGACATATTTAAAGGAGCATTTGTTTGGCAATGGTATAGTTCGTTTTGTTTTACTTTCGTATGTACATGTTGCATATTGAACTATCCTAAATATTAGCTCCGCTCCATTAAGGGGCATACAGGTATTTGTCTGTGGTGCTATCTGAAAACTTCTAATATTATTCTAAATTAATTGTAAAAGATGTAGTAGATATTTTGTTCACTTAGCGGTAATAGTTAAATACTACAAAGTTTTACGTTATAATTGAATCAATAGTATTTTATCTTTGGTAGCAGACGAATGAAGGTTGAAGCAGACGACGGTTTAATGTGAACGATGTTTTGTTCGGGAAGGGGAGGCGATCTAGTGATGATTATTTTGTGTGTACTGTGTAGTGTATTGTTTCGTGAACAGTCTGCATGGCCATTAAATGTGAAGTTATCCTGAATACTTTTAAAAACTATGCTTTTTGGTTAAAGAATTTTAAAGTGAGTAGGCCTAGCTTTGTGTAAACTGTTTTGCAGTATACGTTCTGCAGGTTAAAAAATATGGGATTAAGTTGCAAAGAGTGGACGCTTGCATTAATAAGTACGTTCAGCATGATTGCTTAGCTTAAGATAACTTACATGATTACACGACATGAACTCGCCGAAGCTGGGAAATAAGCATTCTCGGGAATCTGGGAAGCTCAAGCAGCAGTTGCAAGCGTCGCAATCAGAACTCAGTGATGGAGAAGAGTTGTCTCCGGTAAGAAATATTTATTTTACTATTTGTTCGTTTTTAGAGATGTTATTTAGCTACGGCGAGTATAAGGTTTAACCTTAAGCAACTTACGAATATACTGTGATTGTAAAGTTGAGGTAGGTTCTTTAAAAGGATTTTAAGCTTTTACAGAAAAAATAAATAAAAGTAAATAAAATTTATAAGTATTTGCTTTTAGGTGTTGCAAGTGTTTCTTGACTATTCCACAAAAGCGTGGTGTAAAATTCCGTATATTCTCACTCCAGTTTACAAATCTGCGCTACTCAAATTTCCCGTATATCCGTCCACCTGCAGAGTTTATCCTTTTTTCCCCTTCCCTAATATTTTAATATTTTTAACATGCCATTAAAAGCATAATTTAGACGAGTGTGTTCCATTCGCGCTCGGAAGAGAGTGATGCAGATTTATGATAAAAATAAATAAATGCTGTGCAATAAAAAACGCTCTTTTGCGGATTAAAAAACGTAAAGAGCATCCACAAAATAACTGTCGTGATCTTATTACAATTTTTCATGTCGAATTTTTATCATGGGAAGTATGTTGAAATTTAATGTTGTTAATGTAAGTAGGTAAAGAGAAGTTAATTTACGAGTGCAGTAATTGCATGTTGCTTATCTTTACTAATGAAGTAAATATTTGTAGTTATAAACCTAACGATTCCAATTCCATTGCAATATTCGAGAGATAAAATAAGACATTTGCCGCATGGGTATATTTTAGACAGTTTTTTTTTTTGGAGCAATTTGTGCTTGGTTTTATTGTTGCTTTCCATTCAGATTTGGGCAAATTTGAGATTTCATAGTATTTTTATGTACCTATTAAACCTAAGTTAACCACTCGTTAGAAATAGCAGTTTTAGAATTGACTAAATCTGAAAACTAAATCGAACCATCTACAGTGGTTTATGTTCACTTAATGATTCGATATGCTTGTACGCTTGCAATTGAGCTTTCGCTCGTTGGCAAGGAGCAGTGTTGCCAGCCATAAAACACAATTACCGACTGTATGTACATTCGGCTACATTCGGTTTATTTGTGGTATAAGAAGTTCTCAAATCGGGTGTCATATAGGAACATATAAAAAAAAAGTATGAAAACGAAATGTTACTGTCTTTAATACAAGTATCATAGGTATACACTGTTCTGTTAACTATCATAACAGCGTAACAACATACAATTTCATAGTGTAAATTCAGTATTGGCTATTCTTCTAAGGCCTGTGTGTAGAACTTTAAAATGCGTCTTTTTTTTTTTTTTTTGGGTGGATGGGTGGTTGGTTGGGGGGGGGGGGGGGGGGGGTAATGTAAACGTTGAATACTACTTTTCCAGTCACATGTGAAAAATGGTAGTCAGGTTAAAGGCTGGTGTAATTTTTTTTTTAAATATTACCTGTAATATAAATATGGCGACTTAAATTTGTGCTGTGCTTTAATATTGTAGGTGAGACAGTTTTCAATGAAAGATATCCCTGATCCAGGGGCGCAACAACAGGGGGGGGGGGGGGGCAAGGGTATTTTGCCCCCCCTCTGAAACCTTGAAGTGGGGGCAAAGAAAGTGCTGTGTAATCAATTTTTAGATAATAAAACTGCTTAAATAGCAGCATTTTCCACACACCCCCCCCCCCTCCCGCTTCAATAGGGTGGGATCGATTATTCTTTATAAAAAGGTATGTTGCCCCCCCCCCCCCCCTTTAGAAATTTAGTTGTTGCGCCCCTGCCCTTATCCTGTTGTCGCCGCCAAACTGTTTACTTGATACTAGTTGCAACATGATCCTGTGTTTCTCCAGGGATACTTAGGAATATAGTGTAGCCAAGGCTATTTTAAAAAAAGGCATGGATGCTTACTAGTATGTAGTGCGTTACGGAAAGAGCAAATATTGTTCTCTGCCCTCATTGGTTTTCCATTCCAAGAATTTTTTTCCTTCTTTTTCCTAGATTCGGCTACATTAGCGTACCAGAGCGGATCTTCCCGGGTACTCGTACAGATAAAGTAATTTGGGTACGTGTACCCGAATTCGGGTACGTCTGGAAACTCATGGAGTCTCCCACCGACCCTCATCCCTAACTTATTCTCTGAATTCCTGAAGCCGCCTTCTCAAGTATTTTCTACTCATGATCCTCCCTCTTTACCCTCTCTGTTCGACATTGTCCCCGCCCCCACCACTCTTAAGCACCTTAAACAGTTGCATCAGGCCTATTCTTCTTCCATGATTGTCCAGGAAAAGAGCAGAAAAAAAAAGCAAGAATGTAGGGAACCTGAAACACAATCTTGAGCTCTGTTGCGGGGCTACTGGCCACTTGCTGCAGCTAGTGGATGGGAAGGGCTTGAAGCAAGGGGGTGACTGAATGGGGCGATTGGAGGGGAAGGCTCTGTTATTGTATCTGCTGGAGTCCAGTTGCTGGTTATCTGCGAACAAGGTCAAGGCAAGCCGGGGGACTGCCTGCCGCTACACACACCGACACACCTATTCGAGTTGTTAGTTTGTGCGTGTCAGCCGTGTTCTTCCTTTGGCGTCGGCGCGTGGCAGGCCGCCATGACGTGAATATTGGGTATTGTTGTGCCAAGTCATTCCACACCGCGCATGCTCGTTGCTCGCGATACTGACCAAAGACAGCACAGCCTTGAAACTGCTGCAAACCTGTCGCAGACTCGCTCCAGCCAGTCCCGTCGCTGCTGCACACTCGTCTACTGCAAGCTTGGACTCGCTTTCACAAGTGGGGGGGGGGGGGGGGGGTATCCCCGGGGCCCGGATACGCTTCAAGACTTTTTAAAGCGTGTATTTACATTGACAGCGGGACTGAGATTACAGGTCTGCGATATGCTCACATGTTTGTTTTCAGCCCTGGCCTCGGTAACTTTGTATAAGAAAATCTGCCTGGAAGAAAGTTATGATAACAGACTACGAGCAGTGATTAAGGGAAGGGGGGGGGGGGGGGTGTTGAGATCTACGTCCACGGGCTTGGTTAACGCTTGGCGGCGGAATGTTAGAAACCTGATAAGACAATGGAAAAATCTGCCGGCCACGACGGGTGGATGTTGCGTGAGAGAGATGTTATTCCAAGATAACGTGTGTTCCAGCCAGTAGGTAACTCAGATTTATTTACGCTCCTTGATTTGCCTACCGTGTTCACCGAGTTACAATGGCCACAGCGCACACATACCGTTGTAGAAGCACTGTCGTGTTGCGTGTAATGGTTTTTCGATCTAGTTGTCTCCAGTTTCTTTGGAATAATAATCTAACCTGTAACTTTAAAGATCTGAAATCTCACGGAGTAAACAGTGGTGTGTATCTCTGAACATGCAGATAATAATTATAATTTAAAAAAAAAACACTATTTGAATCAGTTATACAATAAAAAGTTAATGAGTTATAATTTTAAAACGCACGCTTTTGTCAGTAACGGACTGCGTTAAAAAAAAAAAAAAAAGACCCCACACTCGAGGGGTTTTTCTAGTAGCAATTGAAGACTTCACTATCCACCTCCTGGCTCCATCAGATCAGCTCGATGGTACCAAATTATTGCATTGTCATCCCGATTATATATACTTGAAAATTTCAAATCGATACAATTAAAAGTAGGTTAAAATTACTTACAAGATTTGTTGACATAGTTCGCTAGTTACAAGTAGCTAGTAAAAACGTGTTTAAAAGGGTATCTTAAAAAATATTTGTTACGTGACATTAAATATTCATTGAGTCTAATTTTGTTCGAAGTTAGAAATATGAGAGCAGATTTCTTAAGCTGATCGATATTTGCCACTTTTTTAATTTCACATATTTATTTAAAGATTTATTTCTGAATGTGTGTGTTGCGTGCGCATATTCTGCGTATGTCCTGTTTCTGTTGCTCAAATAGGAAGATTTTTAAGTGTGCTTAGTTAGCATGATAAAGAATTGTCTGAGGTTAACAGTGGGTCAACAAAAACTTACTGCTCTATTAATAATAATGCATTAATTCAAGCCTTGCGCGGGAATAGCATTTTTGTGCTCCTATTGAAATTTTGCTAATGTGAAAGCGCGAAAAACTAATTTTTAAAGATTATTGACTTTTAATATATTCGGTATTAGGTATGTTATATTTTAAGTTGTTCAGTATTACGTCAACTGTCAAGTGTTAAAAAGAAAATAAGAGTTTGTCATATATTTTTTTAAATAGTTATAAAGGGGTGAAAATTACGTTTTATTGAGACAACATTTAAATGTTTTCTTAAAATGGTGTTAAAAATCACTCAGTGTTGTCCTATTTATTCAGCATCATGATCTTAAAATGTTTGCATTTGATTAATTTTTTTAATAGTGGGGGATTTTGAGAGTTGTGTATTAAGTTATAGGGACACAATAGGGCCCTTAATTTCTGTGTACAGCCCTGCTGGTATTCTCCAGACTACTACATATCGCGTGTGTGTCTGTCCGCGCAGCACTGCCACAGAAACCATAATATAATGTCTCGCAGTTTTCACCGACATGAAGTATCAGTCTTTAGTTATATGACCTAATTCAGGCTGTTTCCAATAGCCTGAGGTAGAACACTAAATATTATATACGGTCTTGTTAGAACCTCTCTGATAAATCAATATTGTTTTATTGTTAAAGGCTCTGCTTCGCTCGCCATGTTGTGTTGTTTGATTCTTGTTAGTGGAAGATATTCATGGGTTACTGTTAGGCAGAAGCACAGTTGTACCATTGAATACATTATATATATTCAATGGCAGTTGTAAGGAATAATTATCGTCAAGGTCGCCGAGCCGTGCTGATAACCAGCTTCCCGTATATGGGAGGGAGAAGGGAGGTGGCATGACTGGCTGGTTAACCTAGTACGTCGTTAGACCGCTAGGGGCGTACGCTGTCGATACATAGCGATTGAAGCGATCGCTGCGACGGAGCTTCCTACTACACAGGGTCTCCACAGTTAGTACTTTCGTACTAGATCTAGTACTTTTATAACTTTATTAGTGGTTTAGTACAGATCTAGTACATTTTTCTTTAATATTATAGTAACTCCAATAAGTTTTATTATTAAGCGTAATTATTTTTAAAAAACTATGGAATGTATGTGTGTGTGGTGTGAAATTTAAGTTTGAGCATTGCAATGTCATAATAACTTCCTAAATTGTTAATAACCATAACAAATTATAATTTAGTACTTTTTTTTCTAATCTAGTACTTTTTTCTTGCCTAAGTTGGTACGAAATATTTTTTCCTTGACCCTGCTACTACAACAATTCCTCTGCGAAACCGGCCAGAATATTTAACCTGGGCTCGCGACTTCTATACAATGGTTGTACGCATCGCGGGGCCTGCCAGGCGGCACGCCTAGTTGGCCGCGGTTGACGGCCACAGGGAGGTTCCCCTGGCCGGACAGGCGGACAGGCGGCTAGGCGGCTCCTTGTAGGCGCAGCACGGTCCGGAAGTGACCAAACATGGCGGCGTGCGAGCCGCTCGCGCCGGCCTCATGCGAGTGGCCGAGTAGTCACTCCACTCCCCTCGTTGCGTCTTACCCGCGGGGGAACTTACCATCTCCTGTCATCGCTCGTCATTAGTGGGCGATGGCCGAGGGTTACGGGGGGGAAGACGGGTCATCCGAATAAAGTTAGATCATCCTCTAATTCATTCTTTCACTAATTAACCGTGATTCACAACCCATGAGAAAATTGTCAATTGTTTTCTTGTGCTTGTTAGTTGAGAAATTTTCATGCAAATTTATTCCGATAGCACCGTCGAATTTTTTGCTGTGTTACAAGGTTTCTCACCAGATATTTACTAAAAGTTGTTTTCGAGAAATAAAAAGTCACGCAAGCGAAAATAAACGCTTTTATTACATAATTATTTGTAAATATCTGTGGCTAAAGTTGAAACGAAACATAAATCGAGATAATTGCACCGGAAAAGCCCTCAAAATAAAATAATAACATAAAAATTAAATAACCAACATTACGTGTTGACAGGCTTAAATTATCCACTGTGTGTTTACATTTAATA
This sequence comes from Bacillus rossius redtenbacheri, assembly GCF_032445375.1. Taxonomy (NCBI): domain Eukaryota; kingdom Metazoa; phylum Arthropoda; class Insecta; order Phasmatodea; family Bacillidae; genus Bacillus; species Bacillus rossius. Next base: position 40,376,839 of record NC_086344.1, read on the forward strand.
TAGTCTTTGTATTTTTACTTTTAATGTTTTCTTTTAATTATAATAAATTTTTCTGTGATGTAATGCTTCGCACTGTTCTCTTGAAGTCATGACTTAAGATATGATAACGTAACGTACTATTAAAGGCCATGGTTTAAAGACAATAGAAACGTTAGCTAGAAACAACACACACTACCGATCAATTTGTGGTCAATATACACAGTATCAATTATCAACAAACCTTTTTTTCTTTAAAACCGAAGGATAAACTCACGAGTGAGAGGAAAGTTTCATATTTCAGGAATGGTTTCTAGTTGTGAAGATCAGGTGAAAGGTAAACAAGTATGTAATACGACTATCCAGCTGGTATATATAGTGCAGAACACATTAAAAGAAGGTCTATCTTAGTCAACTGAATCAGGCTAGTAGAAGGAAATTTTCCTCAAGAGTTCTGGGGGATAATGTTATGTGAAACGCAACGATAACGTCAAAAAGAAAATATCTGGAACTGAAAGCATTCATAATGTGTGTAGGTTATCAAATACTGCCGATAACGTGGAACAAACTCTCCAGTATAAAATATGGTAGCGACTCCATATTGTTTAGGAGCTGAATGACGTTCAAGGAAGCTGGAGAAAAACATTTTTTTGATAGCATCGCGGAATGTATGTTCCATAACAGAAATTAAAATCATAAAACCAAAAGGGAAACAAATGCTCGCAAAAAGACTATACCAACAGGACAACCCTTCAACCTCTTTTAATAGAGGGTGGTTAATCTGGGATGAATCAAATTAACTTGAAACAATCTATAATTAGCATAATTTAATCTCACAGAGAAGATTTCTAAAGGTTCCATACCTCGCAGCACGATATCTAGTGATTGCTTACCCTGAAGACATCGATTAAGTGGTTGCCTACACGGCAGTTAAGGCTTAAGTAGTTGCCTACGTAGAGCAAAGTAGGAGATAGAGTAGTTAGAGCTAAGTCGTTGTCAGAGCACAAGTGGTTGCGTAACCTGAAGTCATGGCTTGACGGTTGTTTACCCTGCAGTCAAAGTTTCAGTGGTTGCCTAACCTAAATACAGACTTGTGTGATTGGTTGCCCTTGCAGTCGGAGCTTAAGTAGTTGTATAACATGCAGTCAGAGTTTGAGTGGTTGCATAACCTGTATTCAGAGCTTGAGTGGTTGCCTAACTTGTATTCAGCGTGTCAGTGGTTGCCTAACCTGCAGTCAGAGTATGGATGGCTGCCTTCCTCTCTGGTAGAGTACCCACAGAAATTTTGGAACTTCTTTTTTGACGTTTGTCACAGCACAGTGCCATTTATTTTCCATTTGGAATAGCCTTTCATATAACCGGTGCTACCCGTGTGCTACTTTGTGTTACCCTTGCTGTCAGAGTTAATATTGCTACCGTTGCTATATGTGCTACGTTTGCTACAAATGCCACCCGGTTTTTACGTATTACCCTTGCTTTCCCTAGGAGTGTGTTCTTACGATGATGTTGCGTGTTAATTGTGGCGTATTGTACTGTTAGGTGTTCTCTGTGTCAGGCTGTGACCTACAAATACATGCTTCATGAGACATCTTGAGGGCTGATATCAAGTGTACTGGTAGCAGCCAACACTCGGGTGACTTGTCCCGACAGCCACAACAAATATGCCCCACGTCAGTTTAGTTACTGGCTTGTATATGTTTGTGTGTGGCTGTAAAGTGAGCATTTTGAAGTTCACTTGGCAGGAGAGTTGCCTCTTTACATGTAGCAACAAATGTACAGCAACCTGGTGTCCTCTTGTACATCAAACAACGGTTTGTGTTGTTAGTTCCTGGTCCTATCAGTGTTGTGATATGCCCAGCTGTAATTATGTTCTTTGTTAACCTCTGCGTGTAGCAAGTGTGGCCTACTTATCAGGCATTGTTTCATGGCCGTTGATACTTCAGCTTGCGTCTGGCTGTTTTCTCGGTAAGGAAGAATCAAATATCCATAACTATTGTCAAACGTTTGTCCACGTGTTGAAATCCCATGTTATAAATAACTATCATCGAAATCGTCATTAACTGTACAATAGTTTTCGATGTTAAAAACAAACAGATTTTCCCCTTACGGTGTTGAAGCATAAATGGCAATGCTTAGGATAAACGTACTTATAATTCTTTTGAAAATGTCATTAGGAAACACATGTGAGATACTTGGCTTGAGTCTCCGAACCACCGGTGTATGGAGACGGTGCGGCGTCGCGGGGCGCCGCGGCGGGCGGAAGTGTAGCGCCGGAAGCGCGCGACAAGACACGCGAAGGCTCTCGGGTCGCAGTAACGGTCAGCAGGCCACGCCCACGAGAGCAGCGAGCCAACTGGCTGCTGGCAGGAGTCGTGGTAGTCCTGTGCTGTCGGCTCACAGCGTCTCGTAGACGTGGTCGACTCTGACGGATCACCCAGCGGCAGGGTCAGACTGGGGAGGCAGCTACTGACTTGGCCTTCATCCAGTTTGATTCTGAATCATGATTTCTTAGATCACCGTGGGAAAATAATTTCCGAAATGTGATTACAAAGACCGTGGCTGATTCTTCCATGTCCTCGTAGTCGCTGTCCTCGCCATGTGAACATCATCACTGCTGTTGGACAGGACGGCGATTGGCCCTCGATCCACCAATCAGCGCTGGCCTCGTCCTGACACTTCCAGTCGCCACCGACAGCTGGAGCAGCACTTGCAGTGGCAGTTAGAATCATGTTTCCTTTTTTTTTTTTTTTAAAAAAAGTAGACGTTCGAGATTTTTGTCCAAGGCCGGCCCCCCCCCCCCCCCCCCCTTTTTTTTTGTACAAACTGGACTAGGCCCAGGTTTTTTATAGGCTTTGATCTTCGTATTTTGCGGTTAGCGGGAGAGTCAGCTGAAAACCAGTGACAATCTAAACGTTCAAACGAGTGTGAAGCCTTCTTAAATCCGGCATGTCATGACCTATGGTCGGGCTGGATGAGTGATTTTGGCGGACTGTCGAATGTCAGTATATTTTCAACGGAAATAGTGACTAAATATAAATAGAGTACATTGATACGCATGAAAAACAAGCAGTGATTAGCTGCTCTATGGCAAGAAGAAATACACAAGTGTTACGGTGATGTCCCGTTGCGTCCATGTTCAGGATCTGACAGTCGCGATGAACTCTGACCAGAGCAGCACACTGGCGTCTCCTGGAGGGCAAACGCGAGCCGCTCAAGCGGTGCCGGATTACAGAATGTTCCGAACCGAGGGAAGCCTGCCTCGTGAGCACCGATTGTCCGTGCCGCTTGTAAATCGACGTGGCTTAGCTGCAGCACAGGCGGCGAGAACCTGAGAGCCGAGCTAGTTCACTTTCTCCAGTTATTGCATACTGTTCCATAGAGACGAGCAGGGACGCCATCTTGACGCTGCTTTCACGAGGGTTCCTGTGTGTCTCTGCAGCAGCAGCAACAACAATAACACAGCGTGTTCAGTATATCTTCAGATAGACTACAAGGAGAAAATATGTAGTTTTAGCATTTTTAGTTCTTCTACAGTTTTGAAATCTACCAAGGCTTGAACTGACTACTGGTTGAGATGAAACACATGCTTCGACAACACAGACGGGGTCGATTCTAATATCGGTAAGTGGAGCTGCAATGTGGAAAGTCTTATTTACAACCATTTATGTATTCGTTTCCAGACTAGATATTCATTTTATGAAATTCTTTCAAAATGATATATTTTTTCAAACAAAACAATACAACAGAACATTTATTATGACACTAGAATTATAACACGAATGCAACAAAATATCTTTGAAAACATTACGTTATATAGACTGCAAAAACATGACAAGAGATAAATAAAGTTATTTACGTAAAACACACTAATAAAAATTATACTAATTTACACATTCTTAAGGTTATGAAACAATTATATTACGTAAAAACGTAAAATATCAAACTCTTAAATAAATACAATGTCCCACTGACCCATAGCAAAAAATTAAAAAAGAAAATTTTACACGCCAAGGTAAACATAAGATTAAATACGAACGAGAAACAATCATCGCACCAAGTCAAGAAACGACCGCAATGCGGGTCGAACAGGACGTCGAAGTTGACGAGCTGCCCACTGCTTCAGCTCAGAAATGCGGACACACGTGTTCCAATAGAAGTATAGGAGTGGAGCGGAGCGGAGCGATGGCCGTGTGTTGTTGCAGTCGCAGATCCTGGAGCTGGTGAAGCCGGACCGCGTGACGGCCAGCAAGCCCGAGGAGGACCGCCGCCGCAGGACCATCATCGTGGAGAAGCACGACGGCTCCTTCGGCTTCACGCTGCAGGTGTGTCTCTCACGATCCTCCCGTCTTCTGCTGTCTCACCACCGATCCCTCTTCCACTGTCTCACCACCATCCCTCTTCTACTCTCTACAGCAGTCCTCCTCCTACTCTCTACAGCAGTCCTTCTACTCTATACAACAGTCCTTCTTCTACTCTATACAACAGTCCTTCTTCTACTCTCTTCAGCAGTCCTTTTTATACTCTCTACAGCAGTCCTTCTACTCTCTACAACAGTCATTCTTCTACTCTCTACAGCAGTCCTTCTACTCTATACAACAGTCCTTCTACTCTCTACAACAGTCCTTCTACTCTATACAACAGTCCTTCTTCTACTCTATACAACAGTCCTTCTTCTACTCTCTACAACAGTCATTCTTCTACTCTCTACAACAGTCATTCTTCTACTCTCTACAGCAGTCCTTCTACTCTCTACAGCAGTCCTTCTTCTACTCTCTACAACAGTCCCTCTTCTACTCTATACAACAGTCCTTCTTCTACTCTCTTCAGCAGTCCTTTTTATACTCTCTACAGCAGTCCTTCTACTCTACAACAGTCATTCTTCTACTCTCTACAGCAGTCCTTCTTCTACTCTATACAACAGTCCTTCTACTCTCTACAACAGTCCTTCTACTCTATACAACAGTCCTTCTTCTACTCTATACAACAGTCCTTCTTCTACTCTCTACAACAGTCATTCTTCTACTCTCTACAACAGTCATTCTTCTACTCTCTACAGCAGTCCTTCTACTCTCTACAGCAGTCCTTCTTCTACTCTCTACAACAGTCCCTCTTCTACTCTAAAACAGTCCTTATTCTACTCTCTACAACAGTCCCTCTTCTCTCTACAACAGTCCCTCTACTCTCTACAGCAGTCCTTCTACTCTCTACAACAGTCCTTCTTCTACTCTCTTCAGCAGTCCTTCTACTCTCTTCAGCAGTCCTTTTTATACTCTCTACAGCAGTCCTTCTACTCTCTACAACAGTCATTCTTCTACTCTCTACAGCAGTCCTTCTTCTACTCTATACAACAGTCCCTCTTCTACTCTATACAACAGTCCCTCTTCTCTCTACAACAGTCTCTCTACTCTCTACAGCAGTCCTTCTTCTACTCTCTACAGCAGTCCTTCTTCTACTCTCTACAACAGTCCTTCTTCTACTCTCTACAGCAGTCCTTTTTCTACTGTCTCACCACTGGTTCCTCTTTCACTCTCCCACCACTCGTCACATGTGTTTCACCTATGTTTATGTGAGTGGGTGGAGTGAAAGAGAACACATACCTATTAAATACTGTACATTTCATGTCAATAATATATAGTCTTTTTAATGAAATATTGTGTCAATTTAAATCAACAAATTATTGTGTACGCGCATCAAAAAAATGTTACAACGGACGTTTTTTTCCATATTTTGTTAACTGGGGTAAAAAAATGTTAAAAATTTATCGATCAATGAATTAATTTTTTTTCTTGCATATTTAGGTCGAAAATGGAATAATAACCTCTAATAATGTCGACATTGCAATCGATGTTTGTGCGCATATTTGCACTGTCGATCTCCTTGCTACTTGCTCCCTTCTCTGGGTGTGACAATTGTGTCAAGTTTGAATAGGTAGCCTACCTAATACATTTTAAGGCATCTTTGCTTTGATAGAATGTTTAAACACTTCCACTGATTTGATTAGATGCGTGTGTTTCAATGCAGAGCAATAGTTGCATGTAGTAGTTGTTGGTGTTATCGCCAGGATGTGCAGGGTGACACTCGGGGGACGTGTTCGGCCTCATTGTTGTGTCCCCGGCTGGGGCTGGGAGCCGCGTCGTGCCAGCTGGTCGCAGAGTGAAAGGCCTGCTCTCTCCGCGACTGCGGCTGTTTCCCAACGCGCGGAAACTGCCGTGCTCGCTGTGCCGCTGTGCCAGGTCGCCAAGTCTCTAGCCGCTGGTTCTGTGCGTCGAGGCCGTGTAGTATCAGTATCTCGATCCAGCGGAGTTGCTCAAATATCAACGATAACGCACTCGCGTCGCAAGGTTTCACAGAGGCTTAAGGCGAAGAGATTAAGTGGGCTCCACACCACTCACATATTGACTCCTGTGACCTTGGATTGAGAGAACCCACGATCATTGCCACGCGAGGGGCGTGCTAGCGAGGAGCTATCTTAGTAGATTGTTCAGGTAGTTAATTTAGTTTATATGGTGCAAATATAATTAACATTCATAATAATATTTGTAGTCAAACCTATTTCTTTGTTTTGATCATAGGACGTAACGTTTCTTACACCCTGTAAATTGGCAAAGTTAAAATAACTAGCGACTTTTTTTTACAATGATTCTTGTAATAGAGAAGATTGATTTAATATATTTTTTTTTGTTCAGACGCCGTTTCTGGTTACACTGTATGTCATAGATAAACCCTAGTAACAGACAAAAATGATGAAAGCGCAAACACACATAAAACAAGCCAAAATCAGCCCATGCCAAAAGTTAAATGCGTGTGTGTAATATATATATATATATATATATATATATATATATATAGAGAGAGAGAGAGAGAGAGAGAGAGACCGCGCAGAGAATTCCGTGGAATGATTCAGTCGGTAAAAAATGCCACAGCACAGACGAACACAGCGTGTCGACAGCGACGGGACATCTGCAACACGAACAGTAAATAAAGAAATAAACCTACCATGGACAACACAGCATTCTCTAGACACCACAACGACGACAGCACAGACTACACAGTAGGCCACTGAAGACCAAACAGTTGCGACGTTTCGGGAACTCGGAGTTGTTCCGGACATGGGCACAGCGGGGTGTTCTCGGGGTGTTCCCGGCGTGACCCGAGGGCGCTGTTTGCAGAGCTACGGCATCCACTACAAGAAGGAGCAGGAGATAGAGATGATCACGTACGTGGACTTCGTGGACTACGACGGCGCTGCCTTCAGAGCCGGCATGCGAGAAGGTACTTGTCAGTAGCAACAACCATCTCTGTACGTGTGTGCAGGAGCGTAGCCAGGGGGGGGGGGGGGGGTTAGGGGTTCAACCCCCCCCCCCCCTTAGCACCAAATCTTTAATTAATTTCTTATTCATCACTCAAACCAATTTCATATTAAAATTAATAAAAATTTTACCATTACAATATTTAAATTTAAGAACCGAAAACTGCTAAAATAGCACTATTTTACACCTTAATATCCAAATTTTCCCGCTTTAATACGGGGGGGGGGGGGGGGGGGCATGCTTCTTACCCCCCATACACAAATCCTGGCTACGCCACTGCGTGTGTGGGTTCGAGTCAAATAACTTATAGCAACTCGTAGTTAATTAATAAATAACATAAATCATAAGTTCAAAAATACTATCTTCATTTTATTTTTAAATTATTATTTTTAAACAGTCATCAAACTATATTGAATGAGGTACTGTATGCTCATCAGAAATTAGTAGTTATCTGCTGTCGATTAGCCTACACAGAGCAAGTGACCTATAATGTTAGGCTACATGTTTCTTTGCATGTTATAGTTTTATACTTTTAAACGTTTGTCTAATTTATTTCTTGTTTTACGTTTTTTTTAAATATAAGAGTTTAGCAAAATTTAACATGGTTATTATTTAGTTTATAATTTATTTCAATATGTATCAACTCATCATTTTTTATTTTGATTAATTCTAGGTACCTGAATTCTTTTTGCTTGAAATTAAATATTGAATTAATTGAACAATTTGGCATGATAGAGCATAAATTACATATTATAACTGTTTAATATCTTGTTACACATAATCATGCCTCAGCGTAGAACACCAGCAGGAGTTAGCCGAAAACTTGTACATACATAATGTTTTTGTTTAGGTGATGTCATCTTGTCGATTAACGGACATGACATGGAGAAAGCTGACCACAAGACGCTGGTCAACTACATCAAGAACTGTGACTGTCGCATGAGAATGGTCGTTCTCTTCGAGGACTGTGTGCGCAAGGTAGGAGTGGAGGAGTCTAAATAATAGGAAATAAAATCTATGTTGGACATTCAGGTTGTAGTGACACAACTCTATATGACTACACGTTTTTTTTATATATCTATCGTGTTATTAACTATGATGTTTGATTTGTATGTTTCAAACATAACAATGTACCAAGAAAATAATATCAATTTCTGCAATTAGCTCCGAGGACTTATCACACTAAGTTTTAATGTAGCTACTTGGAATGGGCACCTTATACTAAAGAAACATGAAAAATTATCTCAAATAATTCATGTGCGGCATTACTAAATACATATTTTTAGTGTTATTTTATGAATAACATATTTTCCATTCAGTGGTTCACAAAGTGATTACCAATAGAAAATATGACATATTTAGTCGTAAATAGAAATGGCTTATGTCAGAAATATTAATGATTCCAAGTGTTGCACGATTATATCAGTACCAAAAATATAATTGCAAATAGATAATTGTTCAATTGTTAATCTCAAATATGATTACTTATTATGGAACTTGTATTCTAAATTAAATATAATTGCATGCTCTGGCTTAGCTCATTGCTTGAAGAGTAGTACCTCTGAGTCTAATTACTCAAATTCTTTTGTACAAATAAATTAGGCAGCGTGTGATTCGACGTGTAAGATAAACTAATCTTGTCAGGTTAAATAATTATTTGAATCAATTGGCAATGATTAGTAACAAAATTTTTTGATTTAAACAAGTTAACAATTTACAATTGTGATAAAATTGAGACATGAATTTAATTTAACACGGACATCAGGACAGTGGTGCAATATTACCTTTTAAGAAGTGGACAGTACCTTTAGCGTTGTGATATTGAACAGAATTATTCAACGCTCCTGAAAAATAATCAATAAATCGTACAGCTTCTAGCGGCAGTTAGCACTCGTCATGAACCATGATCCCGTTCTTGTTTCTGAGTTTTCGGCTGGTAAGTCGATGAACGAGGTCCGAGGTTGGATTCGGCTGTAGATGGATCTCGGGATGGTCACGCGAAGTCTCATCCTTCCTTCCTTCGGTCAATGAAGTGGACTCATTCTTAATAAATGTGCTGAATGTCTTGGAGTAGTTGTACATATTCTTACAAACTACACCACTAATCTCAACTTTATAGAAGTATTTCATTTATTTCACTTGTACGATAGTAGTTTTAGAATCGTCAAAATATACTTCTGACCTACAGGATGGTTTCTTATGGACTGATTTAGTTCTGGAACCATTCTTATTGATTCCTTATCAAACATGAGATATCAAAAACCTAATTTCTTGCACAAACTGTTTTCTTTACAATAAAATATAAATATATATAATTTTTGCACTACTTCCTCTGAAGTCATAGATTTAGAAAACTATATTCAACTATCCAAAAACAAAACCAAACACTTGAACGCAAACAAACATTTAACACAATCTTTCATATATCATAGAGAACACATGAATATATAGTAATTATTACAAGTTCAATTGTTTTGGAAATTCAGCTGTTAAAATATTTAACAAGGTCTTGGGTTCGGCGCCTGACGATTGCACTGGAACGGCTTGATGAAAAAATGGGCAAGTAGGCCAACCTGCTTTTATAAATAATGTTGCAACATGGCAACATGCGGTAGACACTTTCGGCCATGCTTGCTTGTCCACAACTGACTTCAGCATCAGCTTGCTTGAAATCAACAACAAAGCTTTATCCAACCACCTCCAAACACAAATAAGGGGGAAGGTTCAAAGTAAACCTATACAGAACCTTCTGCCTACCTTAAAATGTCAAATTATAACTTTATTACTGATAACATGTTCATTGAAGTGGGTACAACTAGTCTGCAGTTCTTTCAATAAGACACCCAAATTGTTGACAGATGCCACACGAACCACATAATACTTCCCAGGAAATACCACCACCAGTCGCCCAAGGTACCACTGGAGGGGGTAGGGTGTGTCCTTCAGCAGAACCATCGTGTCGAGCTCAGTTTTGGTTCTGGGTCAGTCCATTATGCTACTTCTGCCGGGTGTGAAGATAATCACTATGCCAACGTTTCCAAAACCCTTGATGTATCCATTGGAACAACTGCCAACTTTAACATCGATTTAAAGGACTGGTAGAAGTGTCAGGTCAGTGTCAATTAAAAGTTTCTTTGTCAGAATGTGCCCTGGGATAAAGAAACCAGATTGTTAGGGTGTGATCTCAATGGTGCAATGGATCTGGAGTTCAATACTGCCCCAATCCACTCAAGTGCTGTATTTAGCTCCTTGCATGTTCCCCAGTCACATGCCAAGATGTCTCCACAGTCGTCACTCCCACTTCCCAGATACCACCAAAGTGGAGTGGCCAGGATGAGTGAAGTGCCACACAATTCCCATTGGTATGACCACATCTTGGACTTCCTTCTGGTGTGGCAGAGAGATTACTAACCGGTACAGCTTCGTCAGATGGTTATTGGTTCCAAAAGTTTGTATCACAATCACTTTACGTGAGTGCCTTCCCCGCTGGACAGTGAACCGCTGATGTGCTGCGATGAACTTTGTGGAGCGGTTCAATAAAACTGTTGAGGATGTGTGTTTTAATGCTGCTAGTGAGGTTAGGTTTGTAGTGAGTTATTCCCTAGCTGCTTCACCACAGTTCTCTGGAGGAATTTGTTTGTTGGCTGTTCATTCTGCAATTCCATGTTCATTAAGTTAAATGAATATAGAACACTACGGGGTCGTTTGCAACATGTATGATATTGACTGGCAGAAAAAACATGATTTGATGAGACTTGGCTGCAGCGTGAGTATCGGAGGTGTACTGGAGAGGGAGTGCGGGTGGGTACCGGTGGGCCCAGGCGCAGCGTAGCGGGTGGGTCGGCAGGTGTACTGGAGACGGAGTACGGGTGGGTACCAGTGGGCCCAGACGCAGCGTAGCGGGTGGGTCGGCAGGTGTACTGGAGATGGAGTGCGGGTGGGTACCGGTGGGCCCAGACGCAGCGTAGCGGGTGGGTCGGCAGGTGTGCTGGAGAGGGAGTGCGGGTGGGTACCGGTGGGCCCAGAAGCAGCGTAGCGGGTGGGTCGGCAGGTGTACTGGAGACGGAGTGCGGGTGGGTACCGGTGGGCCCAGACGCAGCGTAGCGGTTGGGTCGGCAGGTGTACTGGAGACGGAGTGCGGGTGGGTACCGGTGGGCCCAGAAGCAGCGTAGCGGGTGGGTCGGCAATTGTATTGGAGATGGAGTACCGGTGGGCCCAGACGCAGTATAGTGGGTGGGTCGGCAGATGTACTGGAGACGGAGTGCGGGTGGGTACCGGTGGGCCCAGACGCAGCGTAGCGGGTGGGTCGGCAGGTGTGCTGGAGAGGGAGTGCGGGTGGGTACCGGTGGGCCCAGACGCAGCGTAGCGGGTGGGTCGGCAGGTGTGCTGGAGAGGGAGTGCGGGTGGGTACCGGTGGGCCCAGATGCAGCGTAGCGGGTGGGTCGGCAGGTGTGCTGGAGAGGGAGTGCGGGTGGGTACCGGTGGGCCCAGACGCAGCGTAGCGGGTGGGTAGGCAGGTGTGCTGGAGAGGGAGTGCGGGTGGGTACCGGTGGGCCCAGATGCAGCGTAGCGGGTGGGTTGGCAGGTGTGCTGGAGAGGGAGTGCGGGTGGGTACCGGTGGGCCCAGACGCAGCGTAGCGGGTGGGTCGGCAGGTGTGCTGGAGACGGAGTACGGGTGGGTACCGGTGGGCCCAGACGCAGCGTAGCGGGTGGGTCGGCAGGTGTGCTGGAGAGGGAGTGCGGGTGGGTACCGGTGGGCCCAGACGCAGCGTAGCGGGTGGGCTGGAGAGGGAGTGCGGGTGGGTACCGGTGGGCCCAGACGCAGCGTAGCGGGTGGGTCGGCAGGTGGAGCTGCACATGCGCTACATCCAGCTGCAGCGCGTGCTGCAAGGCAAGATGGCGGAGCTGGAACGGCTGTGTCTGCGCGAGCGAGAGTTGCTGCAGGGCAAGTGGAAGACCCACAGCCTGCCGGCACGCAGCAAGAAGGCATCTGCCTCCACATCCACGGACGCCAGCACGCCCACGCACCAGCCCGCTGACTACAACTACTGCCGCCCCACCGTCTCCACCGAGGACGTGGCACGGGTGAGCTCCACCGTCCCGTGTTGCTTGTACTTCTGTAGGCGTGTTGAGCGTGAAGTTGTAGTATGCACGCTCCATGCAATGTGCAATTGCCTTTTTACTAGTTGTTTCATACGCAAGATATACAACGTAGCATGTTTATTTTCAAACGAATGAAAAAAATACATAATACAACAAAACATTGAAAATAGAGTTGTGCTCTTAATTAGTACTAATAGCTGTAACTAATAATACTTTTTTTTAAAAAAAAAGCAATCATAGTATCCAAACTTATTTTTTTAAATGTTAACTTAGAAATTATGAGCCAAGAAAATTGTCATATAACATACATGGCATAAATTATATTTACCACTTTGGTTGGTTCTCTTTAGTATGATGAATTCTATGCTATCTCTTCCATTTGATATTAACTATACGCTTTAGTTTATTTGAAGCACGAAAGGGTTTAGACCAAAGGTCAAAGATCCAGCGTGTGATTCACTAAACACAGAAGTACAACTTTCAACATGTGTACGTAAGTACAGGAACGTTTTCTTAATGTTAGGTTTATCATTATTACCAAAAAAAAAGTTAATTATTCTTATTTATTATATAGTTCGAAAAAAAATTAGTAAATAAAATGATTTAACGTGGTACGCGTGGAAAAAAAATTCAATGAATCCTATGGACATGTGTGTATTGTATTGAGAGTGAGTGTTGATGACGCAGTGTGGTCGCCAGGCCCAGCCGCCGGTGCTGGCCTACCAGTGCCTGGACCCGCTCTACGGGGGCTACTGCCTGCAGCGCTCCGCAGACAGCAGCGGGGAGTACCTGGTGGCCTGGCCCGCCCAGCGCGGCCACGCACACGGCGACCCGCACGCCCGCCACTCGGCCGCCAGGGGCTACCACCAGACCAACGGTGTGGCCGCCGCCGCCTCAGGTGCGGTCCTTTCTTCCTCTCCGCGTTCCTTTCGTCGTGAATACCTGTGACAATAGGGGGTAAAGGTCGTCAATCTAGAATTGGTGGGCTTGAAGCTGCCCGTTTGGATGCAGATGTGATTCATCAGTAAGGTGATACGCTGTCACTTCCTCCTGTGGTGTTACCAGTGGCATAGCCAGGGGGGGGGGGGTTAGGGGTTCCAACCTCCCTCCCCCCCCTTTAGCACCAAATCTTTAATTAATTTCTTATTTATCACTCAAACAAATTTCATATTAAAATTAATATAAATTTTACCATTACAATATTTAAATTTAAGTACCGAAAACTGATAAAATAGCACTATTTTACACCTTAAAATCCAAATTTTCCCGGATTTTAATTGTGTGTTCAGTATGACTTTCCACTCGGTAGTGTCGTAAATAAAACAAGATAGGGCCAGTGACCGTCTTATGGGAGAAGTGACGAGGTAACGGCTTTCCCCCCCCCCCTTTTCTTTTTATTCCCGTAATACTCCACAACTAAAAAAATGGAATGATAACATAAATAATTACTCCAAATCTCATCTGAACATTGAATTCAGCTCAATTTTATTTTTGTAATGAATATTTTATTTTGCATTTTTTTACTGCAACTTGTTGTTACTGGACAATAATATTTTTAAATATTCTTTAAGAGACTATTATTATCATTATTTTTTTTGTTTTAAATTTAGTAGTAGTCATTCAACTGAGAGATATTCCACACAACTCCAAATGACAGGCTGGACGAGAGAGAGAGAGAGAGAGAGAGAGAGTGAAGCGCCGTGCAGTGAGCCGTGTGCTGTGTGTCTGTGCAGCGAGCAGCAGGCAGACGGGCGGGGGCAAGGCCACGAAGAGCGCTCCTGGTGGCCAGCTCTGCAACCCCTGTGGTCACTGCACAGGACAGGCTGGACGAGAGAGAGAGAGTGAAGCGCCGTGCAGTGAGCCGTGTGCTGTGTGTCTGTGCAGCGGGCAGCAGGCCGACAGGCGGGGGCAAGGCCACGAAGAGCGCTCCTGGTGGCCAGCTCTGCAACCCCTGCGTGCAGGCGGGCGGCCAGGACAACTCCAGCCTCGAGGCCTACGACCTCGCTAGTCCGTGCTGCGACCCGCACTGCGTGCCGACTCGCCGCAGAGCACGCCACAAGGAGCACCGAGGGACCAAGCCCGCCGGCAAGTCGCACGAGGCCCGAGGTGGGTCCTCCAGATGCCTGGCGGTGTTGCGTCAGTCACGTGGGGCGTGAGTTGTGGAGGCGGTGATTGTTGTCGACAGGCTGTAAGGAGAAGAGTAGAAGCGGCGCGGGGGCAGCTGGGGCCGTGCAGGGCAGACAACCCGCCGGCCACTACCTGGACCTGGGTCCTGCCCCTGTTAGCCAGTGCAGCCTGCACTCGTGCACTTCGAGTGAGCAGAACGGCGCGGAGGGCGAGAGTAGCGCGGCGTCCTACACCACCTCGCTCAGCACGGACACGCTGTACTGGGATGCGCCCTGCGAGGTACTACTCATGGTCAAAATAGTACTAGTGTAGAATGGACACTCGATGTTACCGAATCTTCAATTATTACTTTCTTTCGTAGCCTCTATACAAACACGCAAATTTAAAAACAAAATTTTCGATACTTTTAAAATACGATAAACACATTGTAAGTCAATAAATTAGATTTATTATTTATAAATAACAAGTTTAATAGTATAGCGCATGTCATACTAGATTGCAGTATGTATACATTTGAATGGGCATTTACTTTCTCTTTCCAACAGAATTTCTACCATTAGTGCTGTCCTTGTTTCTGTGCACTCAGACACCACCAGACAACAAAAAAGTTTTAGACACAACTAGGTAATGTAATGGAAATTTTTAAAATGTATCTGAAAAATTTTATTTTGAAAGTAAAATTTCTAATGAAATTTTCTGGAAATACGTTAATCTGTTGTTAAAGTTTCCACCCAACGCCGCATAAACAAGCCTGCTGCTAGGCTGTGATTCTTTCTGCAGCACTCTTGACTTGACTCTTCAAGGTCAAGTGTGTAGCACTCGATGTGAAACAGTGACGTCATAAAGGCAGAAGGAGATCAGAGCCGGTGGCCATACTGTGGAGCAGCGTGGAGAGAATGGGGGAGTCAAGACCAGTGACGACCGGCATTGTCTGAAGAGTCCACTTGGAAGAGACCAACGAGGGTCAAACATGGAACTATCGTAATTGTAGTCGGCGCCGTACCACATGGCATAGAGGGCCTCATTATGCTGCTGTTCATACTTGCACTAGACCCAAGAGGGTGTAAGATCATGATCAGTCACATTCAGAGAGTGTGATTGTGTTTGTTCTCGACATTTGTTTTATATCATCAGGTATGCGCTGAAGCTGCCTGTGGCTCACAGGAGCCACCGCTCAAGTAGCGGTAGCACGGCCCATATGGGGTCTTCAGTTCCTGTTTTTGGTAGAGACCCAGCGTTGTTGTGATGGTCGCAGGTTGCGGTTGGCAGGAGCCATTCGGGGAAGGTGGTGTGTGGGAAGCATGGGGGCCCCACCCACAACCACCTCCAACACCAACACCAACACCAACACCAACACCAACCTCACCATCAACACCAACAACAGCTGCCCCACCACTACAACTCGATGCCACAGCACTCCGCCTCCTACAACCCGGCCAAGCCCGCCAAGTCGTGGGACAACCTCACCACCAAGGCCTTCGGGGGCTACGGCTTCGGCTACGGGTACCTGGACGTGGCAGGGCCCAAGGGCAGCAAGGGCCACGGGCGTGCACACAGCGCCAAGGTGAGTGCTATCACTCACTACTGTCACTTTGTACATCATTACAAACGGTTTCATATTACATTTGCTACATAATGGTTACACTTAAATTTAGAATCCTAATCAACAAGTGGTTTATTAGTTTTATTATTTCTTAAAAAATTTTTTTTTTGTAGTAGTAAGTGAAATATCATGTGAATATAAGACCCCATTATTAGAGACCGGAAAAATTTGCGGGTTCAATGACCCCCAGGATAGACTCCAATATCCTCTACACACTCGGGCAAATGTTCATTGGCTGTTGACTTGTGAGTCGTCTCGACCGGGCGACCTGTGATTCGACACCTCTATGAGTGAGGGTCTCTAATTGGCCCTCAGTCCTCCAGATTAACAGTGAACCAACGACAGAAGCGACACTAAAGGTATAATTATTTGAATTTTTAGCATGACACGAAATGAGCCCGCGAATTTTTCAGGTCTCTACCCATTATAATTGTTTAAGGTCATAATCATATTTGAGATGGTTGTATGTTTTAAATCCTTGTGAGGTTACACACGCAGGCTGTGTGCGCAGGGCGGAGCTGTGCCCCCCCAGCCCACCCGCAGCGTGGACCGCCGGGTCATGTACGGACACCAGCCGCGCTACGTGCAGCCCACCAAGTCCACGGAGAGCCTCTTGCTGCTGCAGCCCCGGCTCGGGGCGGATGCCCTGCTGTCCGACTCCAGCCTGAGCTGCGACTGCCTGGACGCCGCGGAGCAGTTCCACAACAAGGCGAGCCAGACGGACGGCAAGAGGCCCGACGCGGAGGTCACGCGCTTGTGACGCCGGGTGTAGCGTTCCCCTCCTGAACACCTGCCTGCTCTGTACATTCACCTTTACCGAGAACATGCTACGAGGTTTATGTTATAGCCGTTGCATACGGCATGCTTATTGGTCAATTTGCGTTTTGTTGTAAACGTCCTAATTTTTCGCTTGTGCAAAGTTACTCTCGCCTAAAGTGGTGAGTCCTACCTCTGCTGAGTTGCATCGGTGGGTAACTCACAATCATCTCACTTGCAGCAAGACTATAGAGCTTAAAGCTGCTACTCGTCTGGAGTGATGATGCGCCATGCGAGTCTTCTCACGTCACGGTTGGTGCGTACCGTCCTCTGACCGGCTGAGGAACTGAGACTCGTTGGCCTGCGTCCACTCCGGCTCCAAGCTCTGACACTTGCCGATTTTACCCCAATGATGTGCTTGTACGCACACATCTCTACCTGACACTTCATGTCTGTATAGACATGCGTGTATATTTAACACTCACCAGTACCAAAAAGTTGACCACCTCTTACTACCAAAAAAAATAGTGTACAGTATTTCTTTTAAATATTATTTTTAGAGGCAGACTCAATTTTAACTATCTGGTCATTGGAGTGCATTGGCTTTGTATACCATTTTGAATATGTGAAAGTTAGAGTTAAAATTAACTTACACAAAAATATCTGATTAAATTTTCCAGTTATTGAATAGCAAATTTTTAATTAAAGTATTTAAATTTTTTACTTAAAATGTAAAAAAAAAGTTACAATAATTACTATTTGAGAATTTTTAAAAACTCATAAATAACCAAATTTTCCTTAAATCTTAACAAATTTTAGCCCATTTTTTTACGTTTATATTTTATCATTATTTGTTTTGATCACTAGGATATTACAATAACTTATTTTTCATGTTGTATTACTTTTGATTTATCAATTTTATTGTGTTGTTTAATTTTTGTTACTGCTCTCTTGCAACATATATACCTTCAAAAATTACTTTATAGCTTAAAAAATGCAGTTTTACACTTTCCTATAAGCTTACGTAAAAATTAATTGGAATATAGTTAAAATAATAAACCTGCCAATCACTTAACGAGTTCTGTTACACCAAAGAAATTATGTTTTGAACACTTTTTCCACTCTCCACATTTATTTCATTAATTTAGTTTTTATGCATGCATCATTATTTTACAGCCATATCAGAAATTTGAATGTACTTAAGTTTTTTATTATTATTATTTTCTAATTAGCTATCATACCTGTAGATTGCTTTAGACCCAATATGATGTGACAAATCTTTCCGTGCATTAGAAAGGCCGGTATACTTGGGCCCATGGAAACACAAATCTTCCCTCACCCTAGGTACCCTATCACTATCAGGCTTACAGACAGCAGGAAGAACCTTCACAGTCAGGTCATACAATTGTTGGTAGTCTTCTCCTAAAATGTGCTCTTTTTGGATGTACGTACTACATAAGCTGCAACAAGAGGAGGGCATGGCTATCATGTATGCATATTATTTAGTTATTCTACATTTGTAATGATACTGCAGTAGGGAAATATGAAAGAATAGTCACATAAGGAAAGATGTAGTTTTGCTTTACAAAATAAAACCAAACTAACAAATATGTAACATTGCATTAGCAACTGTATGTACTGAAAAATTACAAAGCAACTACGTCTTATGAAATAAGGTGAAAAAAACTGTATCAGTACTAAGTATTTGTTTTCATTTGTGAGAAGTCAGAGAGAGTTATGTTGCGAAATTGACTATTTTGCTGTCTGCCCGTCATCTCACTGTTTAAAAGCTTATGTAAATAACACGTGTCTGGCTGTTTTTTCTGTAACGTCAGGCTGTCGAGAAGGTGAGGCCAATTGAGATTCGAGATTGTTAATAGAGTTCACAGTAAACCTTTCAGTTACAGGATAAACACTGATCACATTTATAGATATTGCCATAGTAATATTTATTGTTTTAATATATATACAATATATTTATATAAACTGTGTATATTGAAAAGTTGTAGATAAATAAAAGGGAGGGGGCCCGAAAAAATGATTTCCCTACCGGGCTCTTAGTTTCTCTTGACTGCGTGATGTTTACAGTCATATCCGTATTTTTTGGGACATAACTTTAGTGGATGGCTATTGCCTTGCCACCCATCAAACATAAACCTTTCATTTAAGGACTTCAAAATTATAAATTTTTTGAAGCTATCAGCTAATAATAAGTCAATGATTAAATTAAAAAAATTTCCATATATTAATTTATTCCTTAATTTTTGATGGGTAAGAGTCTTAGCTCTCGGTATACCACATTTGGTAGGAGTAATTTTGTAAAATGGAACGGAAATGCGGGACAACGGTGCTGCATCTACACAGAAATCTCGTAGACCTCAAAAAGATGGTTGACGCATGTGTAGCAACATAAATCTGTATATTGTCACTTTGGTAAATATTAGGGCACATACCAAACATATTGGTGTGCCAAATGAAATGTTAGGTTATGAAACTACCCTGGAATATTTTTGGTACACTAGAATATTCCTAGTAAAAAGTAATCCTAAGTTTTAAATTACCTAAAAAATACTTGGATTTATAATGATTATAACACAATGGTCTTGGTAGCATTGTGGTAAGGTGTGCACTTTGAAAGTATCAGGTATGAGAATCATGTCATGTCAATAGTTTTGAATTTTTTTTTATTATTATTACAATATACTATTATATACTAATAATGTTGAATCAGTTTGTAGGAAGTATTTATCTACTGATTTCAGTCGTTCAAGAAAAAAAAACACAAATATATTCTTAGTGTTATTTATTAAAAATATTTCAGGTCAATATTTTAGTCTGGAAACTTTAAAGTATTAACTGTTTAATGAATTTTAACAAGATGGCCAATATTTTAATATAATTCCTTGTCGAAAATCAAGTCCTAACTGGGATGTATTGGACTGTAACTTTTAGTTGAAAAATACTTCAAATACCATGTTCATAATGCTTTGTAGAGGTCCAGCAAAATGTTAAAATTCTTTGATGCCTTGTTTGTCCCAACACAATTTATCTGGCTAGTAAATTAAGGGAATTTTTAAATTTGCTATTATATATTCAAGTTTACAAAATGTATTTGAGGATAGTTTCACTACTACGTATAAAGTTTACTTTGGCACACAACTTCGGCTTTTGGCTACAGCAGTTTCAGCATGCATGCGCATTCCACTTTCAATCTGTTAGATTTTCGTTGTGTAATGCTGCTTATTTCAGTGCATTTCTAATGCATGCTAAACTTTCACCCTCAACATGCCTAAAGAAGTATAACCTCAAAAATGATAGTACTATCATATTAATCATAATTATAGTTAGGTTTTTAAAAGGGGAATAATTTTTACTTTACTGCCCTATAATTAAAACATTACATATATTTATCCCACTTGGCGTTGTTTTAAAGAATTTTATGTTCAATTCGATGTCCTAGTTTCATATTATAACTAAGTTTATTTGCAAAATGAGCTCACATGAATTTGCTCGTTACTGAAGTTAGATGTTTACACATCACTGATGACAACTGCAAGACTCACTCTTAACTGAAACAGATGCTACAAAAGTTTCCTAATTATCAACATTCTTTATAATGGGAATACTTTTTTCTTTTACCTGAAATAGGTTTTAGAATTACCTTGTTTGTATGTCTTATTGAAGTAGAAATTTTATATTTCCCCATTGTGAGATTTTTTAAATATTTGCATTCTGCTTTTAGCAGTTACCTACGTCACTCACTTGACAGACGCATTAGTGTTACTGCACAAGTTGATTAGTGTGTTAGTGTTCGCATCGGTAGATGCACATAGAGCAGGCAGGGGTTTCAAAAGTGTTTTGTTAAAGCAAAATGACAATGCCTATTATTTTGTTTTGTATTGCAGAGCAAGCGGTATTGTACTTAACCTACTTGTGATACAGCTGTAAGCCATATTCAATATTCTTTGTAATCTTTGTTACCAGTTTGTATGTTTGTTGGTTTGTTTTTGGTGATGGGCAAAATGTTGTTCGAAATATTTTTTCCTCAAACAAATGCTATGTTAATATATATTTTTAAATGTGTTTTTGAATGATGTTTTACATTATGTAATTGAAGAGTACAAAATATTTATTTTGTTTTGTAATACGTAGTTTGTTTTTGCGGGGATTAGCTGTGGCTCTTTCTGACTCGCTGGCAAGAAACTGTGACCTTGGCACCAAATGAGAGTTTTTAAACACCAAAGATATTTTGTGCAAAATTAGTTAAAATCTTATTTGAAGATTCTGTACAAAACCTTCCATCTTGCAGTGTCTAAAGTCCAACAAGTTATGAAGGGATAACATCAGGCTTGTATAAAAAATATATATTAAAATTGAAATACCAATATATTTGCAAATATTACAAAAATTCATCTTATAAGTTATTTCCAGGTACATTGAGCTCAGCTCCATGCAAATATATATATATATAAACTATTTCCTACTGTAAATAGGAATACCTTTTATCTAAATAGGTACATCTTATTTAAAGTAATAAAGTCAGTTAAGTTCAGATGGTTCCAAAATTCACTAAAATTAACCCCAATAATCGTTTTACATGAATGCATATTTCATACTTCTGAAAAACTCTAACATCATTCTCCAACCTAAACAGAAATATCAACCATTTAATAGGTTTATTTATTTAACAATAAACACCAAAAATAATCCTACAATTTACAGTATATAAAAAAATTATTTCTTGTTTATGTCGATTCCAATTGTGTATCTAGCCGGTCACTCTTGTACACCTCCATGCCATGTGTGACGTAAACTGTAGCATATCAGTTTCATGCCTGAACCACTATATCGTTGGTTAAGTTTGCTATTGCTTAAAGTCATCAAATAATTATAACAAATTTCTTGCCTTCTTCATGCAACTATCCACAAAGTAAGTAATATGATAAAAATGAAACAGTTTGCACGGTTGCGTGTTGGAGAGTTGCAGCAAGTATTAGCATGTTGACTCCTCTTAAGTCATGTCACTGTGTCATGTCTCTGTTCGTCATCGCTGTGGGCTTGCATTTATCGATATTCCCTCCGTCGGATATTCTTCAGAAGCAGAATCTCTCGTGATTTATTAGTGGCAGCTTGGTATGAATACTATAGAATTGCATGCTGTTTTCTAGTCATAAGTTTCCAAAAGAATGTATATTGTACAGAATTGATGGAGTATGAGGTTACTAGGCTAAGAAGCTTCGGATACTATTGTAACTTTGCTGTAGAGTGGTCTATCTGCCAGAAGCCTTAACAAGGACATGTGTGTGGTTAGTAAAGTCTGGTTTCAGCTCTGCACTTCCCGTGATGGGGGTTATATTCTGTCACGACCCAACTTGCCTATCAGGGGTCTTCAAATAAGTCTCAGCCGTGACTGTAACCTTTTTAATGTTTATCATGACCCCTCCATCCTTAACGTAATCCTCCCTTCACATTTTGGATTTTTGTTAGTTGAAATGTTATCAATGACCCGAAACCCATATCTGGCCAATTACTTATGGTGTCACTAAGAGCACAAATCCTACTAACCATTAGATACATAGAGACCTGAAAAGTAGCAATAACTATAATGCTAATAATGATTCTATTTTCAACATTTTCAAATGAAAAATTTTAATTTTGGCATTTTAGATTGAAAACAGCTATTTATAATGCTTCTGACATGTTTTCAAGGATTTTATTATTTTCCTTCTTTATGTTATACATCAATATTAAAAATTTATTGTAATCAATTAATTTACATAAATTTTTAGTGTTACAGGCATAATTTTTGTAGACACTGTGGTTATTTGATTTCATCATTTTACTGCCATCTTTAAAAACTGGGATGACTGACATGCTTTTTTTAAAGTTAGCCAACAAATAAAGAAAGATTATCTTGTGCTTGAAAAAAAAATTTGTTGGGTTTTACATTTTTCAATTTTTTGAGTTAATGTTTTTGTAATATTTATAGAACATTGATTAAATTTGTACTCATATATTTATTTATGCCCATCACCTTTTGGTTGAAGAAATTGGCTTCCTAAGACATTTTGAGATATTTTGTTGGTCATGCTCAAATAGGTAAAAACTAATTTCTAATGAAAATTTCAATTCAAAATACACAGTGGTTGATTTTTTATTTAATTTTTTTGTATGTGCTGCAGCGCACTATTCAGAAGACATGCAGGCAGGCGATTGAATGTCGTACGGACATCACCAGAGCTGAAATGGTGCACATATCTAAGTGGACTGAGCAGATTATATAAAACTTCATTCTTTCTGAATTTTTTTAGATGCCACACCTTTATATTCATTAAATATTTTACAATAACAACTTAGAATCCTGGCAATCATTTTCGATGACCTGTACTTAAAGCACAAACATTCAATAATCATAGACATGTTCGTGGACCTGATGAAGAGTTGTGGTTGTTGTCTTGGACCCTTGCAAGGTTGGCTTCTGAACTGGCTGTGCTTCTGTTGTGGAAACAATTAATACTGTGACATTGTCAGTTACGTGCTGCAGACGCCTGCCTGTCTGGAAGCCGCTGCAGCATTGTCTTAATGCTCTTGCAGCTCGGAAGAACAACCTCCTGTCAGATTTTCAACATTATTCTTGTGGCCACAAGCTAGCTAACCATGAGCAGATGTGTCAGCAGATGTTAATCAGTCATAATAGTTAGGAAATTTCCTTCACAGTTAAGCTTTTACGAAAAGTACTTCAGAAATTATGATTTAAGATTAGTTTTGGCAAATATTTTAATTTCTGTACGTTTCTAGAACATTAAGTGATTTTAGCTAGAACAGATTCTCTTCAGAAGTATAGTCAACCATTTTCTTCATGGTAGTTTTTCTTTGTTTTGTGACTCTTCAAGAAGGAAAGTTGATCTGTTCGCACCTCACATATTGTAGTCCCATAGTGTGTGTGCTGTTTGCTTCTAACAGTGTGAAAGTCAGTCATTTTTCTGATTACTTCAAGAAAATGAGTATATTTTAGTGTTCAACCATGAATTGTGCAAATTTTGTGTAGTATGGAATGGAAAGTTTCGGTAGTGTTTCAGGACAGTGTTCTATAGTGTTTGTACAGACCACCTTCACCTATTATTAATGACCTTTCTTGACATTTGGTATCTCTGCATGAAACACTGGTGCTCTCTCACTGTATTTAGATATTTTTTTTTTTTTTGCTACCAGTTACTTTATCAATGTCGTCGTGTCCTTGTGCATTTCATTTTCTCCTTAAATCTTCTCCAGAACTACTTACGTAATAATGTTATTACTTGAGTAAGTAAAAATATCCTTATATTTATTGTTAATAAATTTGGAAATATTGTGCTGTTATTACTTTTCAATGATTGTTAATTTTAGCATTTTGTGTGTATATGTTTATTTTTTCCAATGGAAGAAAGAGGGTTCCTACTCAAAAATCTCATTAGATGTGCCTCTGATATCAGTTATATTAAACTTTAAACGGATGTTATGAAATAATTTTTTACCCATGCACAAGGCTGTGACCGTGTGTGCGGACTCAGCGAAGTGAATTGCTGCCAACTTCGTGAGTTGCTCCCCGCGTCTTCCCTGGCTCGCTCTCAGGTGTTCTCTGTGCTTCGTACGGCCTCGCTTCACGTTCTGGCTCGTGTGGTTACGCCTGTCGTACGTCCTTCGTCTAGTCCAGGTCCACTTGAGCCCGGTGTTCAACCAGGGGCCATCGAGATGTTACCAAGTTCACAGGTGCAAAGTGTGTGTGAAGAGGTCGTGACTCCCGCAACATCTTGAATGTTTCGCACCATGGAGTGCATGCACAAGAGGTAGTGCACCACTGCCCAAGTGCAGAGTGGAAGGGTGCCTTAGTTTAAGTTTATAGAAAACTTTTTTTTTTGGGCAGTTGGCAGTGAGGATGACTGTTTGGAATATCAGTCTTTTTTGTTACAAAGGTAAAAAATAATTGTAAACACTGGCATTTCATGTTTACTGTGTAGAACTCTGTGACCACGTAGTTTCCTGTTTGGTAGAAACAGTCATTGAATCCTTAAATGCACATTTTTGTGACATATTTTCTCATTATACATATTAATATATTTAATAATATACGTTAAATTATTCCTGTCTGTGAAGCTATGGACAATAAATTTAACAACTTGCTAAGTATTTAAAGTTACTTACGTGTTTGGCTAATGTAGTCATACACATTACATTTAATGAACGTTTCCTGGAGGAGTTGTGTATGAGGTTTTTCTCACTGCATTGGCCAAATAGGCAAACCTCATTTCTCCACTATTTGTCTTTTTTCAATTTATTTTAAATAAGTTGTTGAGAATTATGTTCTGCATGTCCCTCCAAGGCTTATGGATAGTCTGCATTTCACAAGGATGAAAGTCACAACCACAACCCAAACAGTTTCGAAGTTTACTAAAAAATAAAGTTATGTAATTTTAGGTCTTTATAATAAATAATAGTTTTTTTTTTCTAGGAGATTAAGTTTGGGTTAGGTTATTGTAACTTAGATGAAAGGTTGGTTAGGTTAGGGTAGGTTAGCATTATATAAAAAAACTCTATATAAATCCTTGCCACATGGTGTTTTTTCACGAGTGATCTGCAAACTTCTGAGAACTTCGGAACTGTTCATGTGTGGCTCTCATCTGTGAAACGTAGACTTCTCAAGGCTCAACAACTCACATTTCTCTATGGAACACAATTATAATATAGCAAACCTTGAAACATCAAGGATAAAAAATATGAATTTGTAGTCCCTGTAACTCCTAAATTATCTGGTGTTGATTTATATTTTAATTTAAGTTCTGAGAGTTAAAGGTTTGTTTGAAAATTGAATTACTTTACAGTAAAAGATAAGTGTATGTATTTATTGTCATAGTATCATTATTATTTTCATTAAAGATTTAAACTTTAAGAGTTGCTAAGTATGCATATTGTCACAATTGGCAAATACTCAATGCCGCACACTCATACTGTACAGCAAGGAGAAACTCGGAAACCATGGACACAGGCGCTGCCTCCCGAGAGTTGTTCTTAACTGTTACGAAAAGTAGAGGGACATTCAAATTTAACCTGGACTCTTATGGTGGGTTTTCTGTTGATTTACGTGCTCTGCAATCACTCTGCAGGCTTGTATAGTTATGACAAATATTGTGTTACGTAAACTTTTTTTATTTTCATTTTGTAATTTATATATAGTTTCTAGCATGGTTACACTAGAACAATTATACTGTGCTACATGGAGAAATTTGCTCTCACAACAAAAAAAAATGTTTCCAGTTGGTATGAATTAATTGTTTTAAATATTTCATACTATAGTGACAGGAATTTCAAAAGAATGCTAAGTATATTGTTTAGAAACTTTTTTTACTTTAACCCAATGTTGGGACTTCTGCATATGTGATAGAAATAAATAAATTGGCGCATGTAACTCACCTGAAGGATGGGTTTTGCCCCCTCCCCTCTCACAAGAATGTTTATAATATACAAAAAGTTTTATAAACTGTAGGATTAACATTGAAAATTATTAATTTTTGTTTAGTTAATTTATTTTATGAAAATTGGTGGTGATTAGCTTGAATTTTTTTTTTGACACAAAAAGACTGGTGGGTATATTATTAGATAAAAATAAGGGTGGGAAACTAGCTGACCAAGACTGAACTATTGTGGTATGTGGGTAAGTCGACATATGAAGGTTAGAGGTAGGAGGTGTAACACCCCTCGTGCCTCAAAATAGAATTATTTGGAATTAATTAAAAGAGCCTTGGAAACAAGCTGGAAAAAAAATACGTTAAATGAAATGATTTACCAGAGGCGACACGAGGTGGGAACAAACACAATTTAGGAACTTCCTGTAACAAGCAAAGGGGAAGTTGGGGGATCGTTATAATCAATAAAATAAAAACTACACGATTAACTTGATCTATAGTTTCCCTGTTTTATTTGCCCGGATGAATATCATGTTTCAATTATTTTAACATACATACAAAAGATTTAACAATTTTCCAAGATTAACAAAAGGAACACGAAATTGGGGCCGGCCCGGCTTACTGAGAATAATTTACATTTTTAGTTTGAACTATAAACATTTGCATTATGAGTTCTACACCCAAAGTTGGATGGATCCGATGATTACATTGATAATAAGTTCTATTTGTTTTACATTTTCCTTGGGAAAAACACTGGTCGCTGGTGGGTTGGTCGTCCGCTTAAAATAGTTCGTAGCTTGGTAAGGGGGAAATGTTGAATTTACATTACCACCCGGGGTCTTCAAACGATCACTTCGGGTGGTAGAAAAGTTTCTTCTAATGTTTCTTCCCACGGAACAGGGAAGGGGGGGAGGCCACGAGATGAGAGCATCAATCTCTCCCGGTCATCGAAACCTGTCTGCAACAGTCCAAATCAAAACTGATTAGAACTGGTATACAGGCAGTCTATGGGGCAGAAAATGCCCGGAAAAAAAATTTAAAGGGAAAAAGGAGGGTTCGCGAATTATCACTCACCAAAACAGGGGAGTTGCCCAGCACGCTGCAGTCGTGGAGTCAGCCAGGCTCGGGAGCTCGCGAATTGCGCGGCAGGACGCGGATGATTTCTTCATAATAATAAATTTCAAAGAGAAAAATTTCTAAGGCAAATAACTAAACTATGCAGACAGACTAATCTACTAAAATGGACTTGAGGGATAGCATCCCTTATACAAGGCGACTACATATTCGTTAACGGTCGGATGAAATCTAGCCGATTCGCCGATACTCGATGGAGGTCTGTCTGCAGCCGCGACGCGAGTTGATCTGTGTCGCGGCAGGACGCGTCTCGTAATTAAAAGTACCCACCGGCTCTAACAGGTGGAAGGGGGGGTGTCTGGGCCGCCGAAAAATACCGAACTTGCCCGAACGCGGGCGGAAAAAAAACTCTAGCAGGAGTCTTGAAGTTGGCCACACTGGGTGACAGTAGTGATATCTGTCGGAGAGGTCTGAGTTGAAAACAATCGACTCGCGCACGGCGTCCATATAACTCAAGGGGAAGCAAGTGCTGCTCTCTGGCGCCCTAGAGGGTAGGCAAGCGGAGAAGTTCGCGACTTAGTCGCTAGGTGGTGCTTGTGATCAGTTTTGGCGCACTCGCTTTTGCGAGAAGACCTTGAGAACGGTCACTGGTGTCCAGGGGGTTACGACCGGTCATTGGTCTTACTTGGAACTGAGAAGGGGGGGAGGTGGGGTAAAATGCAACGCTGATGGGAAACTACGCCCGTCGTGGCTACAGAGGGGCGAATATAACACTACGACGTGATGAAAAAGGCGAATCTCAGCTCGTCTCTGCGAACTGGTCGCCTGCAAGCTACAAGCTTGCCTATGCAGTTAGGGTCACGAAGAGAAATAATATTACAGGCTTGAGGCGTGACTGAAGGCGGGGGAAATGGTAAGCTGTCTGCTAGTCAGGGATTAGGCCAGCAGAATATCCGATACGCCGATGGGAAAGGGGCTCCAGAGCACTGAGACAAAGTTTAACTCAGAGGAGTACACCAGACTAACAAATTAAAATTACACTATAGTAGAGCAAATAAAATTTCCACACAAAAGTTTAAAATCATCATAAAAATTTAAAATATATTGTGTCGAATTTACAAATTAACGGCACAGAGGTGACAAAGCGTTGACTAGAATTATTGTGGTTAATTGGTTATGTTTGATGCAAAGAAATCATTTTTGAAGCTCACAGCCAAATTTCAAATTATAAGTAATAGGGCAAATTTCTTCAAATTAATGATAATCGCTCTTCACTAATAGTGTTTTAAATCTTGTTACTATAGATATTTTGACACCTTGTTATACATTCAAATGAACCAAAAACAAAGTGCAGAAACAGTATGAATTCATAGGCCTTCTCATGAATTGTTTGAATTTCAATATCCAAATGTCCAAGATCTGTGACAAAGTACACTGTTCTAATTATTACTATTATTTTCATTTCATTATAAATAATATATATTCAAATATGTTAAACTAGAGGGTTGAATGGAAGAACGTGCGAGAGGCACCAAAAATATTTATAAATTAATTTAATTGTCATTCCAAAAATATTTATTTAAAAACAACTGTAAGATTTTATCATGGTTATTATTTAGGTTTTGTTAACTTTCAAAAACACTAAACATATGGTACTCAATTTCAAAATTAATAATTGGGTGAAAAATTATAATAAAATTCTATAATTGTTAATTAATATTTTTACAGTTACCATTGCAAGGATGTGTGTTTCTTAGTTTAACAATGTAACAAATATATATTAAATTTAATTATCAAAGTACTTATTGAAGGTTAAACTAATTCTGCGATCTACATTGCAATGTCTCCAACATTTTCAGTAAAAGTCTCCTTAGCACCGTAAAAACGTTTTTTCTTATAGTACCTATTGTACCTAGAATTTTTAACCAAACTATTTATAACTTTCATAACCTCTTAGACAAACTAGCTTAATAACCAGTGATGTTACAAAACCAATAAATATTTATCCTTCAGAACTTTATGTATCTCGTATAGATCATGCAATAATTTTACTATATACAGCCTTCATCAGAAAATTTTTTCTAATATGACACAATATGATATAGAATTCTTCTAGACATGATAATTATAAGTGTCATATATTGCAACTTAGTATTTGATTTCATATACACTTTGTTCATTTTAAGATATCCCAACTGATTTAATCATTGTGACAAACACTGCAAGAACACACACATGTTCAAAACTGGCTAGAAACAACAAGTATGAATATTAATAGGTTTAGTATCATTGACGTCTAATTGTTATAGTATTTAATTAAGTATTTTTGATTTTATATTAATATTTCTATTTAATTAATTTTGTGATCATTTATAACTACATTCACCAGACCTAATGAAGTCGAAAAACCAGTTGTACAAATCAGTTTAAATAAATATACTACAATTTTCTTGATATTCACTAAATTTCACTACTGTTGCAAATCAGCTTGAATGCTAGTTACGAAACAACTATCGCTAGGAGCCCTGTTTGCAGTGGTTTCCATGATTTCCAGTGTGTGTCCAGTATTGACTTATATAGTACTTGCAGTCAGTATTAAGAGTTTAAACCAAAGCTTTTGTTTTTTCTCTCCTGTATAATAATTTGTTAGGAAGTTAGAAGTTTTGTTACACCAACAATTAGTTTGCTGGAACATGGATTAGCACGGTCAATGTTAGTTACCATGGTTTCATTTTTTAAATGTAAAAAAAATGAGCCAAAGTACGATGATTACATCTGTTTTCTGCATAACTAGTGCAAAGCCTCCTAGATCTGTTGAGCATTTTTGAAGTAATGGTGTATAGCACCAATAAAAATTGCTGGTAGAATATCACTAATATTGGAGATCTCAGTAGTAAAATGCCACAATTACCATGGAAAATTTTCAGGAATGAATAATTAGACATTTGAAGAATACCTTGCCTTTTTTGTAAAGTATCCTTTTGTTTGTTAGTATTTGTTTACGTAGACTATTGCCGGTGCCTCGGAGTGGTAAGCTACGCGGGCGTGGTGGCCGGACTACTGCACACTATCAGTCCACCAACAAGCTGCTAGTGTCGTCATTAGGATAATGGTGTGTAGAGCAGGAATAACAGTGCATTTGAAACAATTAACCTTTCCAAAACCATTTCACCTACTTGTGTAGTTAAATATAGACTCCGTCAGGGCAACATATATCAAGCAATCGGAACTAAAGTAATTAATTAATTAATTAATTTGAAGTACCTTGAAATTATATTTATAATCAAATTGTATTCATCAGACACCAGAGTATGTGTTTAGGATTAAGGAAATCCTATATTGACAGAGTTATTGTAACAATATTTTGCTTTATTTTGTTTTCTTTTTAAAACATTTGTTTACACACTTCAGTTAAGTGGCAGTGTTAAAGTGATGTGTTCAACGAAGAGCTAGACTATGAAGGTAGTTACAGTAGTTGCATATATTTGCAAAGCAAGCAAACAGAGAGGGAAACATGAATGTCTCGTAGAAGTATAGCAGAACCTCATTAATTCTATCCTACAACTTACCCTCAATGATTAAGAGGAACAAATAAACAGGAAAAAAAAAATGCCTGTCAGATAATCGAAGAGCTAAAACTAAGCAGTAAACATTTTAGAACTTAATATTTGATTCCGTTAGAGAATTACTGGCAGCATTACTGCACATAATCATGACTTCTGTACGTGGTGGTTATACTAATCAGAAGGTATGCTGTGTATCCAGAGGGGGTTGGGTGACCCACCCCGGGCCCTCCCCCAGAATCAAAAAGCCCCTCTCCAAAGGGGCCAGTTTGCTCTTGCAAAGTCGTAGCAGTGAAATGGGAATGCTAAATGTTAACCCAAGGCCTCCCACAAGAATCCTGCAGCTCTTCGCCTGTACTGTGTTGTATTGTATTGTATTGTATTGTTTTGTTTTTTTCTAAATTCTGTGGCTGTGCAGTTGGGTACAAGCCCAGGGGCAAGCATTTCACTTTTCATCCAGCACATTCCACACCCTTATCGTCCTCACTACCAGCTAGTTATTTCCCTTTCGTAACAATCTTGCTCAAGTTCTCCCGTATACTTCCAGGTTTGTGATTGAAACCACCAGACTTGTGTTATAGACTATACAATATTTGTCAGGGTTTCTGCAGGAGGAATGTTGTAATAAGAAATCGTAAGAAAACTACTTAATTTTTTTTTAAATTGCAACCCGGTGGACTTACGGGTTTGACCAGACTGCAAGCTATTAAGGTGGAAACGAGGAAGGGAGGGGAAGGAATCGCTCAGCTGTACGGCGGCGCAAGAAGCATATGCTTCAAAATAACTAATAAAATGGTTCTATGACTGAGCACATTAACTAACATTGGTATTACTTAATTTTTTTGTAATTATGTAGATACCATAAATTAAATAAAACTCAGTTTATTTTACGTAAAATGCTGTTTTAGTCGTATTATAACTTTGCGAAGCTAAAAAGTATTTTAACATCCATAGTTTTGGCTATCTGAAATTGTGTTCCTGTATTTTATCTCATGTGAGAGGTACAAGTGATCTTGTACCTGCCAGTGGAAAGTTCACTGAATCACTTATGCTGACCTTGTTTGCAATACAGCCAATGTATTAGATTAGTGAGTTTAATACATGACTGCTATGAGTTTTCTTGTTGAATTAATATTTTTATACTTTATTTTTACCACCTCTTGGTAGTTGATGATTTTCAATTATAATTGTTAAACAGCTGTGTGTGCAAAATTTGTGTATTTGGAAGAACACCAAAGATTATATCTTGCTGAATGTAATTTGTTATTACCAAAGATGTGTTACTCATTTCGTTTTGAATGTAGCTTGTGATCATGGCACAAATTCAGCTGAGAATAATGTTAATATGAATGAAATATTTCAAAGCTGATATTTATGTAGTAATGTCATATGTTATTTAAAATGTCATAAAAATTTTAGAAAAATAAAATTATTAATATTTTATGCCTGATATTGTTTTCTTGTCCAAGTGTACATATCAGATATAGTCTTTTGTTGTGCATTTGGCGCATCTGTGTTCAACGTGTTTGTAAGAGTTGCTACCTTTGATGAATGTAGATTATTTTTCCTTGACTATAGAAGGAATCATCACTTTCCAATTTTATTGACATCAAATTGTATAAACGGAAATAAATTGAAACGAGCAACAAGTGAGAAGCACGGTACCTTGGTCCTGCATTTCACACATTTTATTTTATTTATTAAATTATTTTCTTTGGGACCTGCAAAATTTGTGTTATTATTTGACGAGACACTTG
The DNA here is from genome assembly GCF_032445375.1 of Bacillus rossius redtenbacheri. Classification (NCBI taxonomy): domain Eukaryota; kingdom Metazoa; phylum Arthropoda; class Insecta; order Phasmatodea; family Bacillidae; genus Bacillus; species Bacillus rossius. The sequence continues at coordinate 40,409,548 of NC_086344.1, forward strand.
AATGCTCCTCGTCACCAGATCCTGTGTGGTTCAACATGCGCTACAGAACTAGAAGCCAAACACAAACGCCTAGTAACATCCTCCCTATCATGTGCGACCCAGAGAGGAGGTTGAATGTAGCAGCAGCCGCCACTGTTTGTGGAGTTAAACTGGCACCCGAAACTAGGCTGGACCTGAGTCTCTAGCCCATCTCAAATTCTAGGAAGTTACACATACAGACTTGGATTGGCGCTAGAGATGCCAAAATCAGCTGCGCACATCTTGACGTGTGTGTAGTGAGGGCGTGTTCTGAAGCCTAGTTAGACATACCGTGGTGTGCAGCAGTGTTAGAACTGGTTCGTGAAACCCATAGAGTAAGCTGTAGTAATTAATTCTATACTTATCGCGATTTGAGACGGGGACAGGACCTTCAGTCACCTCTTGATCAGCTGAGGGACACTTAGAGCTTGTTTGGTTTCCAAGAAACACCAGTAAAGGTTAAGAAAAAGCCATTTAAGTTGATTAAAATACATATTATTGCTAGCTATCAATGATTGGGTTTGTGTGTTCTACGTGTACTTATGTGAATTTCATGTCAAGGGAAGGCTGGAGCCATTGGCTAAATGCACACTTAGCTTGTGGGCAGTGGCAGGCTAGAGTCGATACTCGGACCTTTGGAAAATAATTCTTCCTCCAGACTGCGAGAGTGGTTGCTTCCAATGCTTGAAACCAAGACTTTTTGAGAAATTGGTGGAATACAAATTTGAGGGCAAAGCGAATTTGAGGTGGCTGTGATATGATGACGTTATATTCACTCTTATGAAGAATTATTTTATTTTAGAGTTGTCTGTGTACTGAAATAAAATTGTAACCCAATAAAAATATTTGCCTACTTTCTCATTAGAAGCTTGGTAACAACTAGATACGAGGCTTTGAGCTCTCTTGGAGACATGATAAGGGCTGCTTGCAGATTCGGGTAAGTAAAATATTAGCAAAAGCTTTGAAGATTAGTCTAATGAAGAAATTCTTGACTTTGCCACACTTCATGACTGCAGGCTGGAAGAAGGGTCGTAGTATCACTTGCTGGGTGTCATGGCTTTGTAAGTCAATCTAAAGGACCTTTTATAATGAGTGTTTCTTTTTGAAATCGGATTTGTTTTAACATATTGTTACGGGGCTGCTGGAGAAAGGCCCAGGATTACAGTCTGTAGGTTTCCTAGGGAGGACCCAACCCTTCCCCTCTTGAACTTCTACAAGGACCTGCCATTAGCGGGCTGTGCTACTCACCCGTCCTGTGGAGTCGGTTGGGCGAAAGCAATACTTATAGAAATGAAACTGGCAAGGGCCTGAATATTAAAGCAAGCAGGAGCCTTAATGGTGATCGTCTGACCACCGCACTGGCGTTCGCCCTGCTACTGTCTTCATACTAAACAGATAAACGACCACGCTGTAAAACGAACTACCTAACTGTATAAATGCATGGACGGTTATTTCACAAAACAAAACTCAACATTTTATTTATTATTTCCTGGTATTGACAGCTGTAGACTCAATCATGCAATGATTTTAAACTCATGGATCATTAAAGCCCTCACGTGAAACAATATTTACGTAAAATTTTATTCTCCGAAAATATTTTATATCACAAGAGAAATATATAACTGCCAGTATACTTGAGCAAACATAGGGTTCTAACATATTCCTCTCCAACTTGAGAACTTGTAAAACTAGAATATTTACATTGCTATTTAACGTTTGTTACGAAAGAGTATTCAATAGTGATTGTTTATAAATTTACTGAATTATTTACAAAAGATACAAAATGTCTTGTGACTCCAGGCGGGCCCACAATCCTCCGCGGATAGTCTTCAGGACATTGGCGTAGCTGTGTTCATAAATTTGGGGGGGGGGGGGGGGGGACAAATAATGATTTTTATGTCATGTAAACCGATTTTTATTTTAAAAGTGCGAAATTGCGCTTTTTAAGCAGTTTTTGTATCTTACCATTGGATACATCGATGTTAAAATTATTATTGTTTCCTTAAGATACAATTTGAGAGAAGAAATTACAAATAGAGTTGGGCAGAATAATATTATAAAATAAAAATATGACGGTCTAGAAAGTTGGGGGGGACAGTCCCCTCCACCCAAAAAGTTCAGGGGGAAACGTCCCCCCTGTCCCCCCTGCTTCAGGAGCTCGTCAACACAATACACCGCCTGTATGTGCGGTTCCACTGCCTTCCGTACTCGCCTCGGAGTATCGCGAGCGACTCGTCCGGGCTGTCGAGGTCCACGCTTCGTCCGGCGCAGGGCATGACTTCTGCGGCACAGTGTTTCTTGATGGTCTGCCACTCCACTGTGGACAGTGTCAAGTCTGGTAATGTCCGTTATTGCTTGATCACCCACACCTCGCGATCCTCACCACCGCTGCTTGCCCTCGTGACTTCAACTACGCAGTTGCTTGAGCACCAGGGCCGGCGCGTCCACACAGGCGAACCAGGCGACCGCCTAGGGCGCCAAGTAGCAGGGGGCGGCGCAGCACGACACACAACAGCTGACATAACATGTTTAACGATTACTGAAACTAGATGAAAATGGATTTTTGTAACAGTTTGGAATGTTTATAGTGATATAAGTAATTATTTAAAGTCCACAGTGACCTTCTTATGATTTATAATTAGTAAAAAAGTAAAAAAAAAAAAAGCCTGCTTACATTTGATTGTTGGCAAAATCTTAGGTTTACGTGATGTATTTTGAGGCAAGGAAATTTTTTTTTTGGGGTTTCCGGCGGGGGGTTAAGGTTTTTCGCCTAGGGCGCCAATTGACCTTGCACCGGCCCCGTTGAGCGCTCAACTCTAGGAAACGAGTATACTTCTTACTGCCAGTCTCAAGCAAGGTGTAGTCGACGGCGCCAGCGGGCAGCTCGCGAGGTGTTCCGGCAGCGAGGCAGTCTTCTGCTGAACCAGCTGAGGAGGGGTGTACATACCCCTACACAACCACCGTCGAAACATCCAGACTGCCCTGGACAGTCGCCTCCGATTTTTTTTTCCTAACCTAACTAAAACTAAGTGTATTTTGGAGGGGTCCGGGTTAGGGAGGGACCTAGGTGCGTCTCAGGCCGAAGCCTATACGCCTAGTCATGCTGGGATTAGCCATGCAGGGAGAGGGTCGCATGCATCATGTGCTAGGAGGGGATTGGCCAGCCATGGCAGCGATTGGCGCCATGACTAACTCCCCTCACTCTTAAATCTAGACTATAACTAGAGATAGGTTGGGCCCAGGTAAAACCTGCACAGACACAGGGAGAACCCTGGGCACATTCATGCGGGATGCAAATTGGCATGCATTACGTGTAGGAATTGACAGGAGACAGAGGATGGTCTGGATGAAGTATTGGACAGAGTAGAAAAGAGTCTACCATGCGGGGGTTGGGCACTTGGATCGCCTCCGACTACTCGGCGGAAGTTCCGAGGACGGCCGCAGTTCCCCGACCCCCGACGAGGCAGCGGCAACAATGGTCCACGTGCTCCGTGCGCGGCGGGACAGTATCGCGTGTTCAGGGGCTGTATGTTAGGCTGCAGCGACTCGAGTACGCACTCACCTTGCTATGTTTGACGTCACAAGTGCCCGTGAGTCACAAGTTGAGTCACGTCGGGCCGGACTCAAACCCACGACCCTCACGTGAGCAACGACCCACTGTCAGTTTCATCAAGTGCTTAAATGAGTTGTGCTAGTTTGCCAGTCGTGTTGTGTCGTATATTTCTGTATTTGTATAAATAAAATGTAAATGTTCGTTCGTTCGTTCGTTCAAAATCTTAAATCTCCGAAAGTTCTTCATCGATTGCTTTGCAATTTTGACACAACGCTGCATTCGAATACGCGCGTGTTTTTTATACACGCATGTCACACTTGAGACAAGTAAAAATATAAAAACATATATAGGTAAAAAAATATATAAATGAATGTTTGTATGTTCGTCACCTGTTTTGTAAAGATATAGATAGGAAGAATTCGACCTAGAGATATAGAGATAGGAGGTATACAGATCTAAAGAGCGATATAGAGAGATATAGCGAGGTATATATATAGATATATATAAACAGATGTATATCGGGAGATAGACTGAAATATAGATAGAAGCATAGATACATAGAGAGAGATAGAGTAATGTGAAAAGATATACATATATAAAGGGAGAGAGAGAGAAATGTAATGAAATTTATAGAGGGACATATATAGAGAGCTAGAAAGAGATGCTTTGTATATGTGTACCTACTTGAAACGAACTACAAAAAAAAACCACTGAAAGAGGCATAGCGACGAATGCCCGGCGAGGAGGAACCCAGGCGACTGCTGTTTCTTTCTCAGCTTCTCGACGTGACGTCGGATGACTGTGACGTCACAGCCAGACACACATGTGAAAAGTGGAGGGTTTTGTTACTTCGTGCAACAGCTTTACGAGCCAAGTCTTGCAACTTTTTTTGACGTGACGTCTAATAAATCGATGAACGCCGGCTGCATGCACAAAAAAGTGTCCCGTTACGCACATTGTCCCGTTACGATGTGTCCCGTTACGCTTGTGCCTCATCTATCTCTCTTCCACTCGATTGGAACAACCATCGATTTGGCTTTTTCGAGGCACATTAAACTTGAAACACACCCATTCGTTTCCGACTTTTCCTATCATCGTCCTATCCTTAACAGAATAACACAGATTGGAAGAAGTTAAATAGCAAACATGTATAAAAGTTATAGTTGAAATAATCGGTTCGTTAAAGTAATAAACATATTTGAATTAATGAGTGCAAATAAAAGTAAATTTAACAATTAAATTGTAGATTTCATTTCACTCCTTCTTTGTATCCATACAAAATAGTGATAATTCAATAAAAATGATTCAATTTTTATTCATAAAAGTATGCAATCATTTCATCAATGTTTTGTTATGACGTTGTCACGTTAAACTATGGACCGTAAACCGACTTTACAGACAACCAATTTTTTTCTGCTGAAAACAGTCGATAATTCTCATTTGTTTTGTGTGTTACCCATATCTTCCTCAAGAGCCAAGCAACGCTGCGCTTCACGCCCGGCAGTGAGGGTCGCGAGTTCGATCCCAGCTCCTGACTCGACTCTGCCCCACAGCACCGAGTCGGCACCCCACCGTGCATGACCTTGCAACATCGGGCTCCAATACACAACAAGTGACAACACAGCCTATAATCAGGGCCGGCGCGTCCATACAGGCGAACTAGGCAACCGCCTAGGGCGCCAAGTAGCTGGGGGCGGCGCAGCACGACACATAACAGCTCATATCATATGTTTAACGATTATTGAAACTAGATGAAAATTGATTTTTGTAACAGTTTGAAATGTTTATATTGATATAAGTAATTATTTAAAGTCCATGGTGACCTGTTTATGATTTGTCATAAGTAAAAAAGTAAAAAAAAAAAAAAAAAAAACACACAAGCCTGCTTACATTTGATTGTTGACAAAATCTTAGGCTTACGTGATGTATTTTGAGGCAAGGAAATTTTTTTTTGTGGTGTCCGCAAGGGGGGGGGGGGGGGTTCATTAAGGTTTTTCGCCTAGGGCGCCAATTTACCTTGCACCAGCCCTGCCTATAATACCAGTTGTGTTTTCGACATAATAGATACCGGCTTTAAACACAGCTGTAAATGGCAATGCAGAGTTCATCAAGGGCGAAGACTGTTCGAGAATCAGCAAGTCAGTCGGGGGTTGCCGAAGAGCCATCGCGAGCCGAGCGCCTGTCGAGGTGACTGCTGTGGTGCAGACGTAGTGTGTTGGTCGCCCACGTTTCACAGTCAGTCATTGTGCTGTAGTTACTGAAGGTCCTTCTGATAACGTATTATTTCAAAGGAAGACTTCTTTTACTGATTGGGTCGTGATATTCTTCAGTATGAACACCGACAAAGGAACCGAGCAGGCACATCTGACCGGCCTAGGCTTATGCGTGGTCGTCTTCAACTTTCAATACTTCTGTGATAAGTATATTCTTGCTCGGGGGCATGCCATTGCTTTCGGTCTTGTTGCAGTATACTTGCTTAACGGCTGACTTAATGACGTCACTTGCGTACGAAGTGAAAGCTGAAAGCATCTTATTCGGATTCCCTAGTTTTTTTTCTCCCCTTTCTGCTTACCTCTCGGCTCCACGCTTCCTCTCCACTGGGAAAATAAAAGAAAAATAGAGGTTCAGGCGGTTAGCGCAGAAGGAGAGAAGGAAGACAGGAAAGAGGAGAGAATGAAAATGATGGAGGGTATAGTCGAAACTACCGTTGAAACAAGAGAGAGATGGCTGAATGGAAAAACGTTTAGGGGGGGGGGGGGGAGGCGGAGGAAGGACAACAGCACGAAGAGGGAGAGAAAGCGAGAGAGGAAACTCCGAGCATCGCGCTCTCTGATTGGCTGGCTTCTTGTAGCGTTATTCTGAGCCCAGTGAGTTTAGGTTGTATGGCAGAAATGAGGTAGGGAAAATCGATAGCCTGCGTTGTATAGCAAAAGCGATGTTGCGAGGCTCTCGCTTACGAACCCATATTTAGCACGTTAGTATTCGGTTCAAAACCCAGTTCCCCTGTCTGAGATTTGGCCGGAGTGTAGCGACTCTTGTGCAAACACGCACAGAGCGTAAGATAACGTCACTACTTTTGGATGGTAGAGCACGCCACGTTCGTAATCAAACTCTCGATCGAAAATATATCTGCATAACGATAGACACATACATGCACACCATTGCCTCTTTTTTTATACAAATAAAGCAATTTTTTTTAACATGTAGTATCCGAATTCCTGCACTTTATAAATAATACATAGGTAACTACTTTTGTTAACATGACTTCTAATTTTAAAAATAAAATGGAAGTCGACTATTTAGTTATATATGACTAAAAAGTAACGCTTGTGCATGGTACTTGGAATTACGAGATGTAGCTTACAAGTTAGCATACAACAGACCTTCAACTGGTTTTGGCGCCAGCGCATGAGCGTCGCGTCGGCATAGAGAGGATTGGGCGAAACCATTTTCCCAGCGAAGGGGTGTAGGGTATTTCTAAATCGAGCAAGAACGTCAAGGTTTAAGTGTAGGGTGGGGCCTATTACAGCATTAGGTACAACGAAAGTGAGCATCGTACTTCATTGTTGCAAAATATTTTACGGGTATGGTAGTTTTATCAACTAAAACTAAAAGAAAATCAACATTTAAATTATATTCCCCGTATACAAAGAACAATTCAGTACATAAGTGTTTATTATTAATTCGGTTATGAAATGATAGCACATCTGGCAACATTGCAACTCAACTTGTTACTTAAACAGGCTGATAGCTAAAATTTCGGGTCAAATACTGTTGTTATGCTTTCTGTTTTATTCAAAACCGAGTGTCAGGAACGGCATACTATTATCAAAATAAAAACTAGTTCGAAGGGATATATACGTTAAAGTTTTTTATGCATAGAAATTACTCAGAGCATTTTTTTTACAGATGAACAATATAATACATACATCAGCTAACAATGCTCGATGATTGCTGGTAGGTCTTATATTTTTAACCATCTACCAAATTTTTTGAAAGCATTCAAACTTTTAAAATAAAAGATACTGAAAAGATACACTAGGGTAAAATTATATATCTCTTGCTTGTACTACGCAACTATTGCAGCAGTATTTTTATTAAACGGTACAGAGGATGGTAAAGAAGTAATTTTTTTTTTGTTACTTGTATTACAGGAAATATGTTTTTCGCTTTCGCAACTGTGCGCGCGAAAGTCAGAATGCCTACGGGAATCTCAGAGTCCTGAGTTCATTCCTGGAATGAGTGTTTTGAAGATATAAACAGTGCATCGAGTATACTAAATTTGAGGTACTGATTGTTTTGACTGGAGTAGATATAATTTTAATTATTAAAATTGTTGATAATTAAAATTGGTAGTTAGACTCGAGTCGCACCTAAGTTCAAAAGTCTTAATTGGAGTGAACTAAATGAATATTCATTAAGATTTCAGAGTAATGTAAAATTAAGTTTTTTTTAAAGCCAGAATTGAAGTAAAATTGGGTAAATTGTATTATTTTATAGTGAATTAGTGCAATACCGAAATACCCGCCAAATATCACGTGCAATTTGGCAACAACTGCTTTTGAGAGAAGTGTTTGGACTTCGAGTTCGAGCTGTGTGAGAATGATTCTCATTGGCTACAAAAACGCAATTTTATCACGTGGTTTAAACACATCGTGTCATTGGTCTACTGCGCTTCGTTCATGTTAAGTGCATACGTCACAATTTAGTGGTCACGTGATACATAGCCGCCATCTTAGCAAGTTTTTGGTAGGCTAGCAAGCTGATCGTTTGGAACGGCTGTTAGCGTTGATATGTGTGTTTAAGGATATCGTATTCTTGTATTGTTGGCGATGAAAAGTAAACTTCAAGTAGTCATTATTAGGTGGGTGGTGTTTTTGAATCAAATTTTCAAATAGCGCGGGACAAGCATGTACTTCCTTCGTGAAGTCTTCTCTAACCAACATTGGCAGTAGCCTTTACGATCATGAAAAATTAAGGGAATGGCGGGAGGTTGGTTAATGTTTGTTTGGTCAGTGACACAGTAGCATCCGTGCAAGGTTAAAGTTCGCAGCCGGGAGTGGGTACGTAGCCTTTAATACTTTCTAGCTGCAGTTGAATTTGTTTTCAAAGATTGCAATTCTGAAGCTTGGAGACTGAAGTAAGTGGACCGCTCTCTATGTTGAGGTTGTGAACTAGATTCACAGGCGAGTGTTGACTTATAGGTAAATTTACATGTTGATAACGTGCGGTCTGATATAAAAACTAGTACGTGTAACGTTTTCTTTATTTGTGGCATGTATCTACAATCTTTTGTTTTGAAAAACAAATTATTAATCAAATGCGGTTCTCGGGGATAATGCCGCTGTTAAGTTGCCAAGTGAATTGTCACACGGCAAAGCGTGACATTTTCCAGCAATAAAATTGTTACTAGTCAGGGTACAGCGGCTGTAGGAGCACGCGCGTTTGGCACTGTCAGGTAAGTGCACGACGACGTATGACATAATTTTTTTGTGCATAACGTTAAAATTCGTATACGGCTGCCGCCATTTTGGATTATGTTGAATTTTTATATTGCACTATAGAAGATGGTTGACCTCTGCCTAACCTAAGTTTTTGTCCTCACAGCCCCGCAACGAAATTCCCCGCTATTCTGTTCTCATGGAGGCAACGATGGGCGAGTGTGCCGAGGACTCCCTAGACAGAGGGGACATACGGTCGAGTGCTGGGGACTGTAGAGCAGGTAAACTACACCTTAAATAAAATATAATTAAACAGCCATGTATGACAATCACTTGATCATACCATGTATTTCACATGGAACAAGAATTTTTAAAAATTCCTTTAGTGTTTACTTTGGATGACTGGATGTTTCTATTATACTTATGTTAAAAAGACTTTGAAATATTGAAAAAGGAATAATTGTCCAGAGGGAAATTAGGTGGCTTCATCCTCCTGAAAACTTCAGTAAAGTTGTGAATTTACTTTGGCTCTGTGTGAGTTTTGAGTGAGTGCATATGAACCCCATTGTTGTTCCAAATCACCGAATTGATGTGTTCAGTGTGAATTTGTGGAGACATATCAGAACCACTTATGAATACATAGGAAACTACAGAGTAATTTGCTTGGCTTGTTGCTGTAGAGTAATCAAGGCTAATACTAGGCTACCACAACTTTGAAAAGAAAAAAACCCCAGGGAAACATGGTTTTCATACACTACTCACATCCCTAAATTTACTCTGAAGGAATGGTTTTGTCATTCCTTACTAGTTAGTCAAAAAATTAAATTTTAATATCATGCATTACAATACCTGTGCTTTTACGCTGCTACAACCATTCATAGTTTACCAGCGAAAAATAGGAATATATGTTTTCCATATACTTGATACATTTCTGAATTAACCCTGAAAGGAAGGTTTCTTAATTCCTACAGGTTTGTGAGAAAAAAAAGATTAGTTTCCATTACGATACCCACATATTCACAATATCACTTAGGTACACTCAATGTTTACCGTTGTGTGTGTTTTTTTTAAAAATTCTTTCAGAGAACTATTCAATGTAGGTTTTGTAATAATGAAATTAATTTAAATAACTGTATATGGTATTGCAAGGAATTTTTAATGCTTATATTTTATGTTTTTTTATAATTAGAATAAGTAATTGTATTACAAAATGTTTGTTTTGTTACATTGCATTTAAAGTACGTACTATTTTAAGTAATGGACTAGTCTAATGGGAGGCAACATTTTGAATAGAATTCTTGTTCATTTTGTGTGAGGAATACATGCTGTGCACTGAAGTAGCTAACACAATGAATTTTGCAGTATTTCCAAAGAGTAAAAGTTTTGTATCACATATCCAAGTCTATCCCTTGATCCTATTGGCATAATCCTGAATACATTGATCCTGTGGTACATGATGCTTGCTGTTTTAATTCAGTATGTCGAAAGATCTTGCACATGAAAGAAATTGCGAAATAATAATTATGATTATAGATTGAAAAAAAATCTTTTTTATTTGATTAATGATCATATTTATTTATTTATTTATTTATTTATTTATAAATTGTGACATGCACACCAACATTCTGAAAAGATATTACAGGGGTGTGCACGGTACAAAAAAACAAGCACAATACACAAGAGACACCACAGACAAAGGACACAAAACAAAAAAAAAATAATAAATTCAAAAATACAGAAAATTAGTGGATTTAGAATACACAGTTAATTGAATTGGCTGCAAGTGCTACTAAAATAATTTAATAATTGGTTAAGCTTGTTACTATTGGGTCTAAACTAATATAATTGCTTATTAATCTAAAAATAATATTTTTTCTCTTGACTGTACAGAAAGTAGACGGAAGTGGACTAGGATACTGGGGAACTCTTAAACCAGTATTATCTAAGATGTATTTATAATTGATTTTAGAAGAATAACAATTGGAAATAAAAAGATGGTCAAGGAGGGCACGCTGATCAAAAAGTGATGTTAATTTAGGAGGGGGAAATGATTTTTGAGTAATAAGTTTAATATATTTGTTTTGAATATTTTCAATTTTATCAATATCATATGAATTAATGTTCCATATTACTGATCAATATTCTATTTTTGACCTAATAAGTGCTAAGAAAAGAGAAATAATGGAATCTGAATTAGTGGCGTGGTAAGTAATATATTTAATATATTTAATTTTATGACAAAACGTTTTTATAGTACAGAATGTTCTGACATACTGAATTAAAACAGCAAGCATGATGTACCACAGGTTCAAGCCATTAGGATCAATCCTTCAGAATACAGGGATAAACTTCAATATATGAAACTGAAAAATTAGCTTAGTTTTGGTTTTAATCCTCCACAGTTGGCCATAGTTGTGCTAAACAAAGAAATACACGATTGCAGTAAATGGAGGCGAGGCAGTATGAAAACACAGGTATTGTAATGTAAGCTTTAAACTGTTGTTTTTCACTAACCAGTAGGATTAAGGTAAATTTAGGGATCTGTGTAGTGTGTAAACCCGTGTTTTCAGATTTTTTTTCTTTCCATTCTTAAAAGCCCTGATATCAGAGTATTACCTAATCCAGGGTAGCTCCCTAGTTTTTGTGTGACAAACCTGGCATGTCACCAATTCAGTAGTTGGAAGAACGTATGTGCAGGATGTTAGCATTTTACAGAGGACACAGTGTGTGTATGAGTGTCCTTGAGGCAAGTGTTGCATGTCTACTCGTAACGAGTGCAGTCTGCTGTTGCACCAGCAACTGGAACAACTTGAGAGAAAGGGAATCTTTAGGGTGCACTGTAAACAAATTTTATTTTATGTGTCATATTCTCATTCATTCATTCTGTTCATTGAAACAGGGTATAGGTAACTAGTATAAATGCCAAGCTACTTTGAATTGCAGTTTGTAATCGTTTTGTAACACATTATTTGTAAAAAAAATCCGAAAATTATTGTTTATTAAATGACACTATTTTCGGAATCAACAGCAAAGCTGCATCTTAAGATCAGGTTAGATCCGCTACATTAATAATATGTAAAATCTTGATCAAAATTCTAGAAACTGTGTTATTATTGCCACTTTAAAATTTAAATTTTAGTTATTATTTCCTTATTTTCGTTAAGCCATGACATGATTATACATTTACCAAATCCAAAGATATCGTCTCAAAAAGCTTTGGGCTATTACAATTAATTTTTTTTACCTGTGAACGTTTATTTGCCGCTGGAATGATTTGTGTTTCTGTTCCATTTCTGCTTCATTGAAGTCCATAAGTCAATAAATACTCTTACGTCGCAGCTTCTCCATAGATGAATTATAAAATTCCGAAAATACATTTTTACAAAACTAGATGTTCCTTCATTTACCCTGAAAACAGCATCTTTGTATTCCCACTGGTGTCTGAGAAATCACAGTTTATAGTGTAAATAACAATACCTATGCACTGATGCAACCATCACCATTATTTTAATGTACGTATATATATATGGAGAAACACAGGTTCAGCAAACCTAACATACACAACATTCTATTGAGAGGTGCATTTTGGTATTAATAATACAAATATGTTACGTTGTGAAAAAGGTCATTTAAATTAGGTTAGCTCCATTAAAAATACAGTCGGTTAGGTTAGTATAGCTACATTAAAAATACTGTAAAATATATTTAATGGTTGCTTAGGAATTGTAACGTAGCATAGCAACAAGTTCACGCAAGTTCATTCCAAGGCCAGAACAGTTTTGAAGTTCACCGAAGGTTACCGAAGTTCGCAGCTTGCACGAGCAACTTCAGTAGGAGATAAAAACGTGCATAAAATATGCCCATATTGTTTTTAATAAACTGAAGTGATGGAGAAATTAGAGAATAGTCAAGTCACATTTAAAATACTTCAAAAAGTGTGGATGGTTGATTAGGTGAGGTTAGCTACAAAAAAAAATACAGTGAAATTGTGTAAATGATTGGTTAGGTCAGGCAGCTACATCTTAAATTGGTAATTCTTAAGCAACCATTAAAAATATTTTACAGTATTTTTAAGGTAGTTAACCTAACCTAATCGACCATTCTCACGATTTGACTAAAATTTCTCCAAAACATAAACACAGACCCACACAGAAAAGAAAAAAAAATGCAGGCAGCCACATCAGTGCACAGGTATTGTAAGTAAGCTTTTAACAGTGATTTCTCAGAAACAAGTAGGAATTAGCAACACTGTTTTCAGTAAATACAGGAATGTGTCTAGTGTTAAAGAAAAATATATTGGAATTTTATTATTTACTAGCCAAGTTTCTTTTGTAATTTAAGTAGGTATACATATACAAAGAATCTCTATCTCTCTCCATATCACTTTATCTAGGTCTATTTTTCTCTATATCTATCAATGTATATATCTCCATATCTCTCCATCACAATCTTTCTATGGTTAAGTTAGAATTCTTATCTATTTCTCTATCACTTTATCTCTATATCCCTTCATACATCTACATCCCTCTATATCTCTATCGGTATACCTCCATATTTCTATCTATCTCTCTATTCTTTATATCTCTTTATCTCGCTCTATGTCTTTATTTAGATATATCTTTCTATTTCTCTATATATCAATACATCTCTGTGTATCTCTCTCTATCTTTCTAGATCTCTCGACTCACACACCACCATTATTATTCTGACTTTAGAAAAGAGTAAATGTCATAAAATTATTACTGATAAGTATTCAATACGACTCGCACCACCTATTGTATGTTGATGGAACTATGTCAGAAACTATACTTACTGGTAATAATCTGATGTGACTCATGAATCACCTATCTATTGTATGTTATCTCATCTTCCTCGTGTTTTAAAGTCCAAGTGTGTAAAATTGCACAGAGACAGGATGAACAAATTGCTAGCAATGAAAGGCAAAATATCAAGAATAATTAAATTCGGCTTTAAGGTTTGATTTTATTGAAATCTCACCTAGACCGTGACCTTACTTGTGTTTCAAAGGTCAAGTGTACAAAATTTCAGAGATCAGATGAATGGTATGGCAGCACATAGAATACGAACAAAAAAACATTTATTTTTATGTATTAGATTTCCGGTAAAGCAGCGACGTAAGAATTTTACCAGTAAGTCCAACAACATGATGTTGCTTTGGAGGCTAATGTAGCTATTGGAAATTGGGATACACAAGATTTAATGGTTGTATTTTTAGGTCAAATTCGTTTTTAAAACAAGAGAGTTTGTTTATCTTTTTAACTTTTTATTGATTTTGTTTATTAATAAATATAGCATATTGTTCACAAATGGCACTAAAATGTTTCATAATACTTTAAAAAAAAAAAAAAAACAGTTTTGGTCCCGGCAGTAAAGTGCCGACATTAAAGTTATGTCTTTTTGAAAACAGTCTCTGCTACGCTGTATTCCTAAGAACTCTGGTGAACCACAAAATCAAATTGCAACAAGTATCAGAAAATTGTAGGCTGGTGACAACAATTAGGGCAATCGCTTGTGGAATAGTCTCGACTGCTATTAAAACAAAACATAAATTAACATTACTGTAGCAAACACTGTAGGGACTTGTGCGTGATGGCGATCGTGTCACTGCACAAGCTACGTAAATTAACCAGTCTTGATAGTTTCAATCACGAAACACACATTGCATTACTGCGAAACTATATTCATTATTAATTAATGCACTTTATTAATGTAGTAGCAAAACATGCACACACACACACACACACACTTAACGCAGCGCTATTGATATTTTGACGCTAATACACCACTTCACCTATTAATGTAAGTTTCTCAGATCCAGGAGGAATATTCAAACACTGTTTTTAGGGCCTGCCTCGTTCTGATGGTCATGTTTCTTGAGGCAAGGTATGCACATTCGATTTTGAAGGCATGAACAAGAGCATCGTGGATATTTTTGTGGCAGGCTGTATGAAGTGCCCTCCACGTTGCATCCCTGGAGTAACTCTTCTGGCTTGCGGCACTTCTCTGTTTCAGCTGCGACACGCTATTCAGTGGTCTGCTCGAGCTGAGCCAGCTATTGTCATCAGTTAATGTTCAGGCCAGTTGCTGTTCCAGACACTGCACTTTCCATCTTATTTGATTCCTCTTGATTTGTCTTCCTAATCCCCTCTTCATGTCATCGATTTAAGTCATGGCATTATTCATCTCTTCTTGGAAGTTCATTTCACTCATCATTTCATTCTACTTCTCTTCTTGGCTATTATCAATTTCATTCTTCATCTCTTCTTGGTAACTTCAATTTATTTTTCATTTCATCCAAGAAAGCCATCATGTTTTCAATTTCATCGGCAGCCATCATCCTTGTCCATGTACACTATTAATCTGTCAGTATCACTTCTCTCCTATTACTACTATCCTATTACTAAACTATAATTTTACCTGAGCTAAACTTCTCAAAACTAACTACAGTTCCTAACACCAATTTTAATCTCAAATATCTAAATTCTAATGTTTCTTATTTTTAAAATTATTTTTAAATTCACTTTTAATTATTCATAAATCATTTAATTGGGACTATCCCACTTCTGACACCAAGTATTAGGAAAAGGAAAAATGGGTTCGTAAGGTTAGGCCAATTAATTTTTATAAGTTGTATTTACTACTAATATTTACATTACTAATTAAATCTCCACTGGCCTGTAGGAACCCTCAGAACTCCTACGGAGGCCGGCGTCGATGCTTTTAGACCTGTTGGCCATCTTTCTGGAACCGACTGGAGGTGTTTGTGACGTGTCATGTCATCCCGGGCCGACCCAATGCTCAAAGCATCCAGAACAACGTCACTCCGTGCAGTGGCCCGCTAAGGGATAGATAACAGCACCGATGAAGGAGGGCAGGGGGGCAGGGATGGGTGGTGAGGCCAGTTCCCTGACCTTACAAGTTATTTTTGCTTGTGCGAAAAATCTAATTTTTTTTAGGTTATTCACTGTTTAAGTTTTATCATGTAATTGAATTGTGTTAAGTGTATTGAATTCTTTTTAAGTTATTTATTTTAAGTTTTCCTTTTACAAATGTTTTGTAACTTAAGTTTTGGAAAGGTTTAGTTATAATTTTTATAAAGGCTTTAATTTTCTTTTTAAGTAAAGGCTGAACATATCATTTGAGTTTTAATGTAAGTGGACACTGAACAGTGAAGTGTTGCGTGCCAGAGGTACCCGTGTGGTGTGCAGTGATGCGGTGCGCTTGCGTGCGTGCATGTTGTTTGACCAGTGGATTGCGACGATGTTGGGACTCGTATTGCGACCGCGGTCGGGATAGGTGGTCGACTGCCGCGTGAGAGTGTTGAGACCTCGCCAGCTGCCTTGATGCTGTTTATTGTCCATATATGGTGGCTGGTGTAAAGCTTGATATTTTAAGTGCTGCGAAGCAAAATATAATTACTGTCTTGGCACATTTTTAGATGGTATTAGTGCATCATATTTTTGGGAAACTCCGCAGGAGCAGAGGTAATTTGGTTTTGGTTTGCAGCTCAAAGTGAAAGGGAACTAACAAAGGAGATTTTCGTAATATTATTTGGTAACAATTTTTTGAACAAACTGTTTCATATGTGTGTAAAAAGAAGCAGACATTTATTGCATTACTTTAATATCTTTATCGTTGATGATTTTTAGTTTCTTATCATTAGATTAAATTTTCATATGGTATGTTTTTTTAGCTAATAATGCTGTTGTAATGTAAACTTTACTATATCAATAGTTGGCAACACTTCATCTAGCATTCATTGTTTCTGCAAAGTACATTTGCATGGAAAGTTATGTGATTCACATTTTGTCATGGCATGTTTACGTAGGTAGGCTTGGAAGTAAACTTGAAGTTCAATTAAAGTTGTTATAACATGACTCGTTAGCGCCCTATACCACAATCGGATAACTGTTTAAGTAACAAACGGACATGTCTAGTGTAAAAAATAACTGTTATGTAACTTGACCTCAGTGTTTTTATCTTGTCATGTTGTGATATTTTAAGTTACTATAGTTTGTTTGTTAAATAAATTTAATAACTGATATTATTTATTTATTTGTAATATATCTACAAACAGTTTTAGTACTTAGGGGTAGGCTCGACATAAAGACAAAAACAACAAATCAAATTATGATACACAAGACACAAATAAAACAACATACACAAACATAGATAATCTAAAAGATTCAAGAAGTAACAACATTACCCATTGATTTACTACAAAAAAAAATCTATAGTATAAAATAAATTAGATAGCTATGTACTAATGTATGAATAAATAAAAATCACTAAATAAATTAAAATTAAAGCTTAAAACAGTTCAAAGTTATTAAAAAAATAAAGAATACTCTTATTATTAAAGACTAAGTGTAAGGTAAGATGACAGATACAAATAGAAAATAAATTCTAATATTCATGTTAAACTAAATTGCATGTTCATTCTATGAAAGTTTGTAGTCAATCTATAAATAAGATAGTTTTTTATTGTGTAGGGAACACAGAGAAGATAACAGGAAACTGTTAAGTTGGGGAGTCTCAAACCAGTATTTCTTAGGATATAATTACATTTGATTTTATAGTGATAACATTTTTGAACAAAAAAACCTAGTTGAATTCTACAATCAGAAAGAAGAGTAAGTTGGTTGTGGAAGATTCATTATATTAATTAGTTTAATTAATTTGTTATAAACACTTTTCTATTTTATTACATTAATTATTATTATTTATTTTATATTATATATTAATTATTATAATTATAATTATTATTAATGTTATTCTAAATTATAGAGCAATATTCTAATTTGGTCCAAATTAAAGCAAAATAAACTGATAGGATTCAATCAGAATTATTAGCATAAAAATTAATATATTTTATTAAGGCCAAGATTCTACGGGAGGAAGAATATTTACAAAAGTAAAATTTAGAGTCTAAAATGATTCCAAGTTCTTTAATGCAATATGTTTTAGAGATCTTCAAGTTGTTTAGATGATAGTTATAATTTACCGGATGAAGTTTTCTAGTGAAGGAAATTATCAAATTTTTATTTGTATTAAGAGTAACCATATTTCTAGAAAAACAATTATCAACTTGAATAATGTAATTTAGGAGTAGAATGCAATCATTTGGTGAAGTAATTTTTATTTAAATTTTAAGATCTGCAAAAATAATGCCTGTCATTAATAAAGATGTTAAAAAAATAAGTGATGAGAAAGTGTACCACCCTGCGGAACACCAGAACTTGCAAGAAATAGAGAGGAATTATGATTATTTAAGAATATATATTGATTTCTATTCTCTAGAAAGCTGGAGAACCAGTTAACATAATTGACACTTAACCCAAAGTTGATTACATTTTGGAGTAGCAGTGAATGGTTCACTGTATCAAAAGCTTTGGCTAGATCAAAGTAGCAGGTATCGGCCTGACCTCTGTTTGTATAGATGGAATTTAAAAATGTAATACGATTAGAAGAGGTTGACATTCCAGGCCTGAAGCCATGTTGAAACAAGATATTTTTATTTATTAATGAGTTAAAAATTTAAGAATTTAAATATAATTTTATAATTTTTAAAATACTTTTGAAAAACCATTAAGCAGAGAGATTGGTCTATAATTTGAAATAGATAATTTAGAACCATTTTTATGAACAGGAATTATTTTCCCAATTTTCCATTTGCAAGGAAAAACTTTGAGATTTTAGACTACAATTATATAAATTCATTATGAGTATAATGTGGGGAACTGGGTTCGTAAGGGATAGCCAAATTAAGTTTTATTACAGTTTAACATTACTAATAAACAATTTTTCTTATTAATGTCTGATCACCAATCACTCGCACTTAAAAATGTTTATTCGCAAGTCACTCAATATCTGTCAAGTTCCTCACTGGAGCTAGGCTCAACAGTGGTTCGCCCCTCACTATCACCCTCGCGCCTGTCCTCACACAGTCTCGCGCCACTCAGTCACACTCTCTCGATCCCGTCGCT
Source organism: Bacillus rossius redtenbacheri (assembly GCF_032445375.1). Taxonomy (NCBI): domain Eukaryota; kingdom Metazoa; phylum Arthropoda; class Insecta; order Phasmatodea; family Bacillidae; genus Bacillus; species Bacillus rossius. Next base: position 40,428,567 of record NC_086344.1, read on the forward strand.
CTGCGTCGCGTCACTCTCAAGGGGGGGGTCTCTCACCCTCTTCGCCGATGCAACACTTCCCTTCACTCGTGGAACTCGTAGCGGAACTTCTGTGGAGGCCGGCGTTGCTGCTTAAGTGCCTGTGGTGGCTTTCTCGAACCAGCGAGAGTGGCGGTGATGAGTCACGTCATCGCTGGTCGATGCGACGGCCTCTGTAAGCCCAGAATTCTCAGGCCACTAAATGTGATAATAGCCTGTGGAGGGAGGAGGGGCGTAGCGAGGACCCTCGAATCCAGCCAGGCACATGTGCATGCCGTACGTCAGTGGCCATGCGTGGCCGCCAGCCCGCTCCGAACCTGGTCTCTCACGTTCATAACAGATGTGTTAGTGGGAACAACCTTTTAGAATGAAATTAGGAATCCTGTCAGGATTTAGAAGACTTTAAAACCATAATATCCCATAGTATCAAAATGTGTTCATTGTAGGAGCTTGGTGATGCAACTAGAAGGTAAATACACACTAGAAAAATACCAAGCAAACATATTTGATAAAACTGCAGGATAACTAATAGTAACACCATTGGATTTCATTGATATATATTCATAATAACTAGCAGTTATTAATTTTACATAATGCCAAAATTTTTTGGGATTATACTTGATGTTATTGTTGATCGTTCCAGTTCATTCGATTTGGTCTCTATTAATTAAAAAATTCACTTGTTATTATAAGTTTATATTCAGTGTTGGTACATTTTGTCAAATGAGCTAGTATTCAAAACTGGCCAAACCAGGTCACAAAGGAAAGTCTTCCTTTCAGAACCAGTGGCTGAATGAACCTGATTTTAATGGTTGATTACACTCATGGTAATGCCAGTGTTGAGAGAGGTTTTTCTGTAAATGCAGGTTGTCTTATAGATAACAAGAAAGAAAAAAAATCCTCTTAGCTCACAGATGTGTTTGTCTGGGTGGTATTCAGTGTGTGCCACTTACATAGCCTGTCCTCCATGCAGCATGCAATGCACATGCTCGCTTAAGCCCAGCAGGAATGTAGAATGCAGTATCGGCCCGGTTAGATGAAGCTTGTGGCAAGCTAAGCAATTTGGCTGTGAGGAAACTAGAAGCCAAAGAAGAGGTCCATGCTGAAGCAAGTAACATTGATGATGAACTCACAGGTTTAAAAGAACTGAATTTCTGGAATTAAGTGCTGTGTTTGCTGATGACATTGGCCTGCGTATCTTGGTGTTCTTTATATCTTTATACATTCATTTTAAATAGAATTAATTTGATGTTATATTATTTTACATAATTGGAACAGATAATTTATAGTTTAAGTTTTTCTTTGGTATGGCAAATTATTCCAGCATATTTATTTGTACAGGTATAGTAATTTTTAATTTTTATCTTTTTAAGTGTAATATAGTATCACAAAGAAGGCATAGGAATTGGGTAGAAAATGAGTTGAGCATTCTGGAAAACTGAAAATTAATTCCAGGGAAACATGGAAATACCCAGACATTTTGTTTTATCATTTGAATAGTCGCCCTGTGTACTGTATTTTGCGTGTACTTAGTGAAGTTCAAATATATCTTTATTTTTTAACTAACTTTATTAGCTAACATTAATAACCTTAAAATTGGTCATTTTTTGCTTCGGTTCATAGTTGGTAACATTTTTGTGTTTTATTTTGCTTGATGTTGGTAGTAAAATAAATTTGCGATTAAAGTTTAATTTAGATGTCAATTTGATACGAAACCCAATTCGAACCAAATATTGCATTAAGTTTTTTTGGTTGAGTTTTAAGTCAGTTATTTTGTATTTAATAAAATTAAAATTACAGAATACCAGCTGGTTGTTTGAATTGTTTGTTTGGCCTCTACAAGAGGGTAGGTGACAATATTTATACCTAGCTAAGGCCTTTGATACTGTAATCATTTCTTACTAGTTAAGTTATCAAATTTTGGTTTAAGTAATAATTATGTTAATTGGTTTTCCCGCTATCTTAAAAATTAAGATTTTTGTATCTAACAATTGCAGCTTCTTTATTTAATGCTAGTTCTGGTGTTCTGCAGGGAGGATTACTATCACTTCTGCTCTTCAATATCTTTAGCAATGATATCACTCAGGTCCTAGATCACTCTACCGATGTTACACTTAATAATAAAAAAAATGAAGATATTTTTTACTAGGAAATACCACCCTGTTAAATGTGACTTTAAATTAGAAAACACTTCAATCTCTACTACCTCCTTATGAAATATCTGGACATCATTTTAGATTCCAAATTATTTTTTCATAAGCATGTAGATTATTCATACTCTTACTTCCTGAAGAACCCTTGCTCTAATAAAATACATCAATTTTTATGCAACTAAATCAAATTATATTCTTTCACTCTATTTGGCTTCGATGAAATCTAAATTAGAATACTGCTTAATTATTTAAATAACATCTGGATGTCTAATTGTAACAAATAGAAGGTAACAGGTCTAATTAATAAAAAGAAATTCCCTCAAACTGCTTTAACTCCCTTCTCAGATCTCAGAGATCACCTTGATGCGCTCTTTGTTCAAAATTGCTGTAGCTCAAAAATTAAATGTAATTTCATCCTTGAAAATACTGGTTTGAGAGTTCAATTTAATAGTCATTTACAATCCGCCTCGTGATAATTCATTATGACAATGACTTTATTACAGGCTTACCTCAAAAATCAACAAAGTTAATTTGAAATCTTTTTGTTAAGATTTTTATGTACTTTATTAACTAAACATTTAATATCTAGCAAATTAATAAGTAATCACCATATTGATTACATGTACATTGTTCTTTGAGTAGTAGGTTCTTTTAGTTATATATATTATATTTTTAAATTATACACTTTCATATATTATATCCAATGTAAATTTTTTAAATCTCTTAGTTATCACTTTATCTTTTATTCTTTTGTTCATCTAATTTTAATAATTTTTGTGATTTTAGTATTGGTTTGTTTTCTGGTGTTTTATTATTTGCATATTAGATCTTTTTAAGCATAATAAAATACTGACTAAATTGTGGTCTGCTTTAGTGTGTGGTATCTTTTAATTTTTTTTTTTTTTTTTTTTTTTTAGATGTACACTTGAACGGAGAAGTGAACGGCTCGTGCGAAGACAACGTGGACCTGTGTGGTGTTATTTCTCGAGACGCTCGCTCGAAGCTCGTGAGCGACGTGGGCAATGACAGCAACCACTCCTGTGCGAGCGTCGTGGGTGTGGAGGAGAATGGGAACGCTGACAGTTCGGACAGTGATGGCGAGGAGGCGATGGATGCTCCCAGCGAAGAGTCTGATGGCGGGGCTCGACCGAGTGCACAGCTAACCATGACGGAAGACAGCAGGAGTCGGGACGTGGCCATGGACACCTACGATGAGTCTGTCCCGAGCCCCGCCACGGACCATGGTCGCATGCAGACGTCAGGTGTTACACGGAACAATGACTCTGGTGAGACTGACGAAGCAGGGGAAGTAGACGATTCAGAGGAGACTGGTTTAGCTGGGTTAGATGATTCAGAAGAAATTGGTGTCGAATGTAAAGAAAATGATTCACAAGAGATTATGACAGCAGAGAGAGATGATGATTCAATGGAAATTGGAGAGAGAGATGATATTGATGATGATGCCATTGAGACTGGGTTAGCAGAGAGAGAAGACTATTCAATAGAGAATGATTTTGAAGGGTCAGATATAGTTATAAGGAAAGAGGATTTGAAAGAGACTGACGTGGCAGAGACAGAAGACAATGTGCAAGAGAGAGATTCAGTAGAGAGGGAAGATTTCTTGCAAGAGACAGTTAACCAAACAGAAGACAGGGCAAACAGTGTATGTGGAGGAAGTATGGAGGTGGAAGGTGACAGTGCCCCTGCTACTAAAGAGAGTGTTGAAGGTGGACAATCTCGGAGTAATGAGGAAGCATCGGGGAGTGGGGAGGATCCAACAGGTGCACATCCTGAAGCCGCGAAAGCAGACGTTGATAGTGCGAACTGTGCTGTTACGGATAGTTTTGTCAGCGAGGCAGACACCACCATAACAGAGGCCAATGATTCAGTCAAAGTCAGTGCGGAAGAGTCTAGTTTCTTAAGTGGTGTGGATACCACCGATGTGTTGACCGATGATTCCGTCAAAGTCAAAGCTGAAGAGTCTTCTACCAGTTCAGATAAAGCAGACTTGAGATTGGAAGACACACCAGGCAAGATAAAGAAGGTTCGTAAGAGTTCCACGCTATTAAATGTGACGCCACGCCGTAGCTCTAGAAATTTAAGTAAAACTCAGAAAACTTACTCTGAGCATGATGAAGATCCTGACATCGAGGAGATTACCCCGCAGGATCCGTTGGCAGATCCGTTGAGCGGTGGTGATAAAGAAGTCAGTAAGCCACGAGTGCCCCGCAATAAGACGACCATCGTGGTGAATGACACGAAGCGACTAGTGGAGATTGCTGCTGGCAGCAAACCCTCCAAAGGTGGGAAGAAGGAGCCCACTCTAGTTATCATAGATACCAATTCCATTCTGTCAGGTCGTGGTCCGGTTCCTGTTTCCCAAAACATACAGTCTTCGTCCAGTTCGTCTGCATCGGCCTATTCCATGTTGCCCATGGCTCTGCCCGCTCAGGGACTGTACCCCAGTGGTGGGGCGTCCACTGCCTCTCCCACTGGCTCGCACAACACGCCGAGAACATCCACGCCCGTGGCGACAGGGCCCTCGCCCAGACAGCAGCCCCAGATACTGCCGTCTCTGACGGACGACATGTACGTGGTGGAAGCTCCGTCCTTCATAGTGCCCTACGTGTACGAGAAACCTCCCATCAAACCTCTCAAGGAGTACGTCGAGGGTATGGGGAAAGAACTGGACAAGTTGAAAGAGGAGCGGAAAGCTTTGGAAGCCGATGAGCAGGAGGAATGTGAGAAGGACACTACTAGTAAAGATGCTGATGAAAGCAAGCCAGTTAAGGTAGAAGGAGGAGAAGAGGATAGAGATGATGGTGAGAAACCTGCAAATGAGACTGTAGATTCACCAACACAAGTTAAAGTTACAAATGAGGAAGGTGATGGTGACAAAAAACACTCAGATAGCTTAGATAGTAAACAAAGCAAAAAATTAGACGTAGATGAATTAAAGGACGAAGTAAAATCTAGTGACGTGAACGGAGATGTTCCCTCCGAATCGGAAAGCAAAGAGGGATCGAAAGACGACAAAGAGAAGGGTGAGCCGTCGAAAGCGGAGGTGGCGAAGCCCGTGACCTACTTCGACAACCCTCTGGGGAAGTTCTTCATGCAGATAGGCGTGAACTTGGTACAGGAGTACGTGCAGACGGACTTGCTTCGCAGCCAGAAGAAGAAGCGCGACCGGGAGGGGGGGAAGGGGGCGTCGGTGACGCAGTTTGCCATCAGCTCGCTGCTGAAGAACCTGGAGCTGAGCAAGGAGAACAACGAGCCGTTCCACCTGAGCCTGAAGAAGTGTGACTTCTGCAGCTTCAAGACGGAGTCGGCACTGGTGATGGCCCAGCACCTGGAGACGCCGCACATGAAGAACTACGTGTACCGCTGCAACTTCTGCACGCTGGAGGTGCGCAGTCCCCACGACATCCTGTTCCACATGGAGGCGGAGCACAACGTGCGCGGCCGGCTGGAGCGGGCGCCCGCCTTCCACCAGTGCCCCAACTGCCCCTTCGAGGACAACCAGAAGGGCAAGCTGTCGCGCCACCTCATCTCCTGCCTCAAGAAGTTCAAGGCGGAGAAGAACCAGGAGCCCCCGCTGGACTGGGAGCCGCCCGCCAAGATCCCGCGCGTGTCTCGCAACCGGCCCAGCAGCATGGGCATAGCGTACCAGGCGCTGTCGGGCAAGCAGGTGTCCCAGCACCCGCTGCTGCCCAAGCTGGTGCCCTCGCCGCAGCTGTCGGGCGCGGGCAGCTCCGGGCGCGGGCGCGGGAGACCCCCGCTCCACTCGCGCTACCTGGGCGAGGCGACCAAGCTGCCGGTGCAGCGCCCCATCGCGCCCACGCACATCCGCCAGAGTGAGTGCGCATCATTGTCAAACTAAAGCAGAAACCATGGAAGTATTTGTAATTCTTAATTGGACGTAGTTATGCAAAAAGGAACCAACCCACATGAAACCTATTCTGAATATTTTGAAGTTAAAGTTAATTATAAATTGCAATTCTTTTATTGATAACATAATGTGGGTATAATTTTAATGGTCTAGTATAAATACTGATATAATAATAGCAACGACGGTAGGATCAACCTTGTACTATTTTAATTGATTTTCAAATAAAATATAATAAAATTGTGGGTTGGTTCCTTTTTGCATATGTACGTCCAATTAATAATTGCCTCATTTTCATTAAAAATATTCTAATATTAATTGGACGTGGTTAATAAATACATATTTAGTGGAATTTATACCTGATTTTATTTTTTCTGCTTCAATAAACTTTTAGCATCCTGTTAACTATCTTTTTTTTTTTAATCATGCCAGAGAAGAGTATAACTCCTATTGCACGTACATAATCACTGTGAACAATTGGGAGTGTTTGTTGTGGTTTGTCTTTTAAACTTTGATCGGTTGATAACTGGTGAACTAAGGTTTGTGAATGACGCCTGCCGTGCTGCAGGTATGCTGTATCGGTCCACTGCGTCCGGCTCGCCGATGCTGGTGCCGACCACCTACCAGATATCAGGCAACCAGATCTATCAGGTCAGTGCTTGCCTGTTGCCAGTGGCTTGGATGTAATCACTCGTCAATATTTACCTATATTATACATAAAATTGATTTCGTTGGTTTATTTTAATGGCCAGGATAACACATGGAACAATCATAATAGTGAAAATCTAGTGTTCAAATCATAACTTGTAATGGCATAAATTTTCTACTGAGTTTGGATCCTGTTGATGTTGAAATTGAATATAAAATAGTCCTTCACTCTGTATGTCTTTCTCCAATTAACCCTAGTTTCAATCAACACTAGCATGCAGAATTTGAAATTTAATAAAATAAAATAAAAACTTTTTGTCGAAAGAGGTTCTATGAAGTAACGTCTTTTTGATTACAGTAGAACACCTTTTTTACACTATTGAACGTAGTTAAAATGTGGGTAAGTGTAAAATAAGGGAAATGTATGAAAAATTATTTTTTGTTCAGAGAACTGTGTTATTTTTTGACCTAAACATATCATTGTCTGATATATACATAATTATTCACTATGAGTGTCTGAAGCATATTAAAAAAATAATAATTTTACACTTAAGTCCCATATCTATATTCAAAGAGAGTATAGGTAAGCATACAGTCTATGTACATACTTTCATAATAAAATTAGCAATTCAAAACAACATGACATTTACAGGTTAAGAATATTACCAAAAATATCACAAAACGTAAGGAAAGTATACTAAAGCAAAAGTTATATTTTTCAACAAAAAAAAAACAGTAAGGTTTCTAAAATAAAAATTGAAAAACCATAGTCAGTCTATCTACACATACATACTAGGTTCAGTCACTATTACATACAATGTTAAATTTCCAGTTTTCAATTACTACAATACAGGTTGTGAAAAAGAGGTAAAATTAATTTCAGTAATAGTAAATAAGTATAGGTACAAACAGCAACTCACAATGTACTGCATGAAAAAAATCTGAAATTTTGGTTTGCTTTAATTGCTGGCTGCTCAGTTCCTCTATTTTTTGTCTATGATTCAACTGGTCAAACTCGGACAGTTGAACCCAGAAAACAGAAATTGCTTCTAGAGCTTCATGCTTGTGAGGCATAGGGATTTCTTCATCTTCATCACCATCATCTCAATTAGGTTGCCTTCATGTGCGAACTGACAATATCAAGAGATTGTTCTTCTGTAGTTTGCACATGACTGTCAATGTTGACAATGTCGCTGAACAAACTGACTGAATTTTCTTCCAGTCTTCTTCCTCTACGCTGTCACCTGGTTCACTGTCCTCATTTGTACTCACTGTTCCTGAACTTGGAAAACCTGCCTTTCTGAAACAATTTGAAATTGTTGTTGATGGTTGAAGTTTTTCACTGCCATCAGAATTGTTCATTAGCATAACTGTGAGTCTTTGTTTACTAAGTTTACCACCATGACATTGCTTCCCTTTTAAGAGAATAAAACAAGTCTGTTTCATCCACATTAAAAATGTCCTTCGGGTCATATCCTTGTATGTATTTGTGCAACTGCTCTTGTTTCCACACGTTTACGGTCGTAGAGTCTACACTTCTACTTACTCCTCATACTGCTTTATATACAAAGTTATGTTGTATGAAACGGTCAATCCAACCATTGCATGCACGAAACTCAAAATGTGTTTAGTGATTTCATCTTTCATTAATAGAAAGGATAGGCTTTAATTTTTTCTACATATAATTATATGAAATTAATCTCTAGTCATTTTTATTTGTAAACATTCTTGGCATTAGTGAAGTGGGTTTAATTCAAAGTTAGGATATATGTAAATAAAAAGCACTACATTTAATTTTTTGCTTGATCACAAGGAGCTTATAATTTTTTAAAAAAAAACATTTTTGTTGCATATGTGTTATTGGTGTAAAGAATGGCTTGGAGGGCCTTAGGTCTGTCAGGTGTCCGCTGGGTTTGAGTTTTATTAGATGTATGTTGCACAAAATGATTACATTTCCAAAAGTTTCATTATGTACCATTTAAATAAATAGGTTTTATTTTTTAGATGAATAACATGTTTTTTTTTGCCTATAAGACTTATCGTTGGTTAGGCACACGTGCAGTGATTAGTAAACATGAAGTTTGTAAAGAGAATTTTATATGAAACTATGGTTTAGGAAATTAATAGAACATTCTGCTTGTAATTGAAATTGGAGAAGCTGTAGTTTTTGGTGGACACGGGCGGTAGTTCCTCCCGCGGGGACGGCGAGGCGAGAGTCAGTGGTGTGCACGCCCTAGGTGGTGGGTGGCCAGGGCCAGATGATGCCGGTGGTGTCGAGTGGCATCAGTCCGGCGTCGCGCATTGCGCTCATGTCGCCGTCTGGCTCCTCCCAGCCCAGCGCCCCCGTGGCTCTGGTGCCGGGCAACGCCATCACCATACAGGTACACAAACAGGCACTATCGATAATGTCAAAGTTAGACCAAACAACTGTATTAGTCACCTTTACCACACTGGCAGTGTTGTTTATGTAATGTTGATCAACTGATAGTCCTAAGGATGACAATCTCTGTTATAACTCTGTCACGAACCTGCGACTATCGTTTCTCCTGTTGATTTTATGTCCTATGTTGTTTTGAATGTAGTTATTCATTGTGTGGGGGCGGCCAAACAACGTATATTCATGTTTTTTACTTCTTACTGTTTGATATTTAAAAAGCTCTCAAATTCTTGAAAATGCAATTTTGGTAGACATGTAGGTGTCCTCCTGGTGATATTGTAGTGACAATAGTGCTCATGTAGTGATAGAAAACAATTTCAGGTTGATAAAGTAGCTCCTCAAAATTTTTTTTCATGTGTGCATATGTTATCTGAATCGAGAAGCTTTTAGTAGGAAAGGTAAAAGTATATCTGTTAATTTGCCTGATAGAGATGGGACAGGGAAAAAGTGTTGCAAAGGACAGGGAAACTCGAGGGAAATGAGTTGAAGTGAGAATGTGGGAACCTGCAAATATTCTGTGACGTTTGTCAGATAATCAGTGTTAATATCGCAAATTTGTAGTTGTAAGCAAATGGAGAAATGCACACTATTGTCTGGTCTTGAACTTAAAGTAATTTAAGGGTAGCACAGAAACATTAGTGCACATGATAGAAAAACATTTTTTTTTCATTACACTCAAATATTTAAAAATTATTTACTACTGTCATATATTATGATAGGGGAAAATTTCATGGGCGATACAGTTGTGCAGAGAATTACTATTGCCTTGTTTTCCGTATCCAGAAGCGGAAAGTAAACAAGAACACTTCCACAAAAATGGACATCATTACCAAATTACAGCAAATTTACTAAAGAAATAAAACAGTAATGACGCTATAGTTATAAAGATGTATAAATCAATAGTTTTGTGCTTGATCAGCATACGACAAATGAAAGTAGTTTCTTTGCTACGTTAATCTATGACTGTTAGTGTTGAGGTTCCAAAACAAATTTTTATAAAAGTTCTGGATTCTAAAATAACTCCCATAAAAATGACGGTATCTTTAACGAATTAGTTAATTTGATTATTCAGTTAATGTGTTTGCCATAAATAACAAAAATAAATTGGATGTGAAATGTAACCATGAGCTCAATTTGTCACAAATTATTTATTATGGATTTTTATTAAAAACAAGTCAATGTCAAAGTATTTAAAGAATTTTGTGTTTTTTTATGTTTGCAAAAAGTATCTGTTCCAATAGATATTAAAAATAATGGATTTTTTAGTTCTCTCCAAGTGTCTTCTATAATGCAAGAATCATTATTTCCTCCAAAATAAATTGAAGTTTTTAAAAGTATGTGTTTTGATAGAAATATATTTACTGAATTGGTACTCATTATTTTTATAAACCCTACAAGCTATTATAAATTAAATAGTATCTTTTTAGTTTGAAGAACATGATTACAGGGTGGCCACTCACCGGGAAAACCGGGATTTATCAGGGAAATCACGTTGATCGGGAATTATCAGGGAAATGTCAGGGAATTTTTTTAATAACCGGGAATTTTTTGTGTCATGTATATTTCCGCAGAGCTGCCAACCATTACGGATTTTCCGTAATTATTACGGATTTAACACAATATTACGGAATTACGGAACATCGCTGGTTTATTACGGAAATGAGGCTTTGTGCTGCTGGGTAATGGAAAAAAATTCCGTTTCTGGTGTGCGTGTTTCGTGAACGCAGTTCGAATACATCACGTGGTTGCGCAGATAACGGAACTGATAAATGTGCGCATGTACTGTCGAAATAAGTAGATTAATTGTTGTGTTTTGTAATAGAAATGGTACGGTATTACGTCCGTTGTACGATACAACTAGTACATATTCTTGGTCTTTTCGTTTGTTAGCTACTTACATCACGATAATTTTTGTACGGTACTTTGGCTAACCTGTCTTGTGTTATTTACTTTCTTGAAAGCCATTTTTTTCATTAAAGTGTTTTTGTCGTGTGTACAGATGTGAAACCTGTTTATGTTGTTCGATAGTGTTGTGTTCTTCAGTGCCGGTTGTAGAAATGAAGCGTGTGACAGAACAATGTGTATCTGGGGCAAAAAAAAAAGAACGTTATTCTTCAGAACTTTCGACCAAACTATATAAAAGAATGGCCATGCTTGTCATCTTCAAATGTTTTGGAACGCCACGCTTTTTGTAATGTATGCACGTGTGACTTTTCGATTGCGCATGGTGGAAGGGATGACTGAGGACGGCATATTGAATCAAAGAAACATGCAGAACATTTTAAAGCCGTGACGAGCAATAAATCTATATCGTCGTTTTTCGCTACATCTGAAGAAACGAAAGTAACAAACACAGTTATTGTTTACAAGTTTTTTGGTAGAACACAATTTACCGATAGCAGTAGCCGATCATTCGGGTAATTTGTATAGAGCTATGTTTCCGGACTTAAAAATTGCACAGAAATACAGCTGTGCGAGAGCAAAAACATCTGCCTTAGTGGAGTATATGGCTGGTGAAACTAAATTGAAACTGTTGAATCTTTAGTAAGTGGACCATTTGCTTTAGCTACAGATGGGAGTACTGATTGTGATGCAGTGAAGATTTATTCATTAGTTGTTTCATTTTTAAATCAAACACAAGGTAAAATTTGCACTGTACTGTTATCCCTTATTGAGAGTACTAAGACTAAGAATATTTCACAACTAGAAATGTTACACTTCAAAAATGAATTAAAGAACAGTTATCAAAAGTTGCGTGAAAAAATGTTTGAGCGCTCGCCACTGAAATACCCCATTACATAAAACAAAACACAGACTGCAGGTCATTGAACGGGACGCTATAATGTAAAGTGACATATTTAAAATGTATTTGTTATTTAACGAACTTCCGTATGTATATAATGAAGAAAATACAGCAGGGTGCTAAAATATGAGTAATCTCTTTCTATAATATTATATTTTTTCATCAAAAGTATGTTTTTTTGTAATTGTAAATATCAGGGAAATTTTGAACTTTAATCAGGGAAAAATCAGGGAATATTTTTGGTGACTGTGAGTGTCCACCATGGATTAGTAAGCACAAAAGTTTATACTTTCTACTTCATATTGAGAATTGGTTGGAGCAAAACCCATCAGAGAGTCCAGTGTTTTAAAGCCAAAGTCGTGGCATTTACTACTGAAATCTAACTGGACAAGACCTGGCATGATAACCCAATGGATTGTGTGGAGTTAACATTGATTAGCTGTTCCTCTTTTTTTTTTTTTTCTTTGAGATCACTTATTTCAACTGATAGTCCTAAGGATGACAATCTCTGTTATAACTCTGTCACGAACCTGCGACTATCGTTTCTCCTGTTCATTTTATGTTCTGTGTTGTTTTGAATGTAGTTATTCATTGTGTGGGGGCGTCCAAACAAGGTATTCACGTTTTTTTACTTCTTATTGTTTGATATTTAAAAAGCTTTCTACTTGTAAATTGTTGAAAATGCAATTTTTGGTAGGCATGTAGGTGTCCTCCTGGTGATATTTAGTGACAATAGTGCTCATGTAGTGATAGAAAACAATTTCAGGTTGATAAAAGTAGCTCCTCAAAATTTTTTTTTTCATGTGTGCATATGTTATCTGAATCGAGAAACTTTTAGTAGGAAAGGTAGATTTTGTAAGCTCCTTTTGTTAACGCTTGTTTTTATATAAAGCAGCAATATTAAGTTAATTTGTTCGCTAGTTACCTCTCCCCCACCTTGGAAAATATTACATCATCAACCTCTCTGTTAAAAAATGATTTAAAAAATACAATCCAGTCACTGAGATTGGTGCACCATCTGTTGTAAGTTTCAATTACACAGCATTTTCCTGTGGGGAAGTAATTAAACTGAAAGTAACAAGGAAAAAAAGTGGTTATCAAAGAGCTGTGAGGCAGTGTTTTTTCTCCCAACATGCAGTGTAGTGACGTGAGAGGGGGGATTGTGTGCCAGAACGCCCACAAGAACAACCCGACGGCCAAGCTGCTGCAGCAGCCGAGCATATCCATCACGCCCCTGCCCCGGCAGTCGGCCGCCACTCAGCCGGGCCCCAGCCTGAAGCAGGCGGCCTCCTCCTCGGGCGGCAAGGCCACCTTCGTCATCTGCGAGATCTGCGACGGCTACATCAAGGTGCCTGCCTCCCTTGTCCACACGTCTTCCGGGGAAAAAAATACTGTAGACCGTGGATGTATTTTTATTTTCTCTCTCGCGAAATCATAAACACGTGTGTGAACAAAATAAGATTTTCAGATTTCTTACGATAACTTTGATCTAATTTTTACTGAAATTTAAAGTAACTTTGGAACAGACTTGGCTGATTTAAACCACAATGGTTTAAACTATGCTTTACCTCAAGTGTTTTTTTTAAAAAAAAAAATTATAATATTTTTAAATAGAATGTTTAAATAAATTATAATGAAATGTCTGATTCCACTCTAGTAATAATAGTTTGCGCTTTTAAAGTTTCTTGTGATAACAGGAATAAATAATTATATACTAATCAAGATCTTATCATTTAAATTATCTGAATAAGTTGCAAATTATACCCAGCTTAATACTTACCTAAAATTAAATTAATTAGTAAATTGTTGTCAAAAGTGTTAAAAAAGAGTAAATAAATAAATAATTTTAATAATTCCTATTTTGTGGGAAATCCATGACTACCGTAAATCTCCTTTCTGTGGGAAACACCTGTTGTATGTAGAATCCTCCTCCTGTGGGGAATACCCTTTCTGTGGGTAAGTCACAGTCAGATGTGCAGATTTGCTGGACTTCAGTTCTTTGATGCTATAACTTTTCTGGTTCAACATGAGTGACAGAAAGTGGGATGCTGTATGAGAACCAAAATAATAAATAACCAGTTAAAATCAAAAATCCAAGTTGTTTGGTTTTAAAGAAACCTGATTTTTTCCAACCCTGCGTATTCCTAATAAAATGCCAAAGAATTTAAGAAGGTTAAACGTTGTGAAAATGCTTTCTTTGTATTATCACCAGTGCAGTCGTGATCATAGTGGCATGAGTAACGCAGTCTAGAGGCAGAACGTGTTTTTTAACGAAGCTTTTCCTGTAACCGTCGGTGCTCGGGAGGGCTTAGATTTACAGCGGAACAAGTACGAAAGAGCCGCACTTCAGGGCATATGGAGATTTACCAATAAAATTAAAACTGTTAAATATACTAAAAATTTAGTGGAGAACTTTTTTGTTCATGTTTAAATTCCAGCAAGTTTTACTGTATTCATTTTTTCTCTGCAGTGTGCAGTTAGGACTTGGTTCACTCCGCGCCAGCAAAATGGCGAGAGAGGGATTTACATGTTAAACTTACACGCACATTTGGTCAGTTATTATAGATCTTGCAAGGAAACTTTTATTTATTTTTTATTTTTTGTGATTGATAATGCGATTTTTAGTTTATGTTTCGTCACAATTTTCAGGCAGTATGTTCTACCACTTAAAACATCAAATGGTGTCCTTGGTCATGTCTTAATCATAAGAAAAGTCTTGGGTGAGACTGACTGCATTATATCTCTTTGAATATACAAAGGGGGGGGGGGGAGAATAGTCATAAAATGTTGCGTGCACGGTGTTGCGCTATCTCGAGCAGTGTTGAAGTTTCTCTCTTGTAATGACGGTGTCTGCAAGATGCGCACATATTGCAGCATGGCAGGGTCGTTCAACCTGAGCCGCACGCCGCTGTACGGAGCCCGACAAGTTCTCTGCGCCGTCCTTTTCACGTCTGAAACGTTGCATTAAAAATTCGGCCTTGAAATTTTTACTCTCATTGCGCCCAAAGAAATTTCACTTCTACAATAAATTGTTGATGTACATGGGCATATAAATAAAGGGTTGTGAGAAGGAAAAAAACTTAATTTAATTATTGTTATCCAGAAAAAATGTGTTTAAAATTGTTGTGCTGTTATTTTAATATAAACTCCTAAATTCCCCCCCATTACCCCCTCTCGAGTCTAATCGAAATGGGAGCTTTCTGGATCGGTAACATGAACAGGGTTTGCTGAAGCTAGAAATGCAGTTGCTGTAGTTAGGTGCCACCGCGAGGAGGCGCTAGCGGCCGGCAGTGTGGAAGCTAGAACGCAGCGACAGCGATACCTAGAGTGTGGAGGCTGTGGGTGGTGTGCTCAGGACTTGGAGCAGCTGCGCAACCACATGCAGTGGATCCACAAGGTGAAGATCCACCCCAAGATGATCTACAACCGGCCGCCGCTCAACTGCCAGAAGTGCCAGTTCCGGTTCTTCACGGACCAGGGCCTGGAGCGGCACCTGCTGGGCTCCCACGGACTCGTCACGTCCAGCATGCAGGAGGCGGCCAACAAGGGCAAGGACGGCGGTCGCTGCCCCGTCTGCGGCAGGGTCCGTACAAGTTGCATCTCATATGAAAATTAGTGATGGGATTTTCGATACTTCGATACCTCGATACCTTCGATACTTGACGGTATCGCAAAGTATCGAGTATCGAAACTGTAAGTTCGATACATTTTTTCGATACCGGAATGCTTGTTCATTTGTACTGAATTAAGTTTTGAATCGCCATCGTACAAAATACAACTACAGTAATACCTCGATAATACGTTCCAGTTTCATACATTTTCCCGTGTCATACGCCAATTAATTTTGGTCCCGCCGAAAGTACTACTATGTTTGCAATGGTTTACTTTCCCGGAATATACACTTATAAAATAATTAATTTCCCGTTTCATACGTTTTTACAAAGGTGGAAAAGTCCTAAAATTCACAATTTTTTTTGTTATATTCCTCCTGATAAACTACGTTTTAATGCTTTTATTTTGAAAAAATACATTGTTGACCTTTGCAAACTTAGAAAAATAACTTTATCGCACCATAGATACGGATAGTATCAGGAAGACTGTGCACTTCGCTAGTAGCATCTATGGCCAGCACCAAGCGAGACTAGTGGCGCAAACTAGCAATGATTATGAAAATGGTGCACGCGCTTTACCAAGGCACGGATCTCATATTTTGTGCATTCATTAATCTTTGAACTGAATATACCTGTTTTTTATTGTTTTCTTACGATCGGATTGTTTTGTATTTTACGTTTCTCACGTTAAAATTTTATTGAAAATTGTTCTGTTGCATAAAGTTGTTAGTAAAATGAAACAAACAAGAAAAAATTTCTGATTTTCTTTTTATTTACATTTGTTCGCGGTAAAGTGCACTGGAAAATAAAGGGCTAACTCTCTTGAAGATAGTTTGTATTTTGCTTCTATTTTTTATACTCAAGTATTTAAAGTTGTTTGCAGTTTGTATTTTTGTATTAAAGAGGGAATTTATATAGTTTAAAACTAATTTATGTTATTTTTAATAATTGTTACTTAATGGGAAAATATTTTGCCCTGGAGTATCGAAAGTATCGAACTGAAAAAACAATACAGAACCGAGTATCGAAAGTGTGGTATCGTCCCACCTCTAATAAAAATGCAAAATTTGAAAATATGGAATGGATCAATATACTTGCTTATCCGATTTTTAAGAAAAGACGACAGTTTTTTAGTACTAGTTTGATTTTCAAAGAAATGAAAATTTTACCAAGATAGTTAAAATTTAGAATTATCTATACATGTTGTGTCTATTATGAACTGAAAAAAATATTAATATATATATAAATTAGACTATATAATTTTCCTAAAGCAGTGTGTCTTCTTTTCTCTACTTTTATAAAGATTTCTGGGATCGTGTCCATTTTTAAAGTAAAGTTAAATGGCAGTGCCGAAACTTGTGGACCAGTCTAGCATGCCAACGTGGTGTGCTGCAGGTGTACCAGTGGAAGCTATTGAACCACGTGGCGCGTGACCACAACATGACCTTGAAGCCGGCGCATCTGTCCTACAAGTGCACCGTGTGCACTGCCACCTTCGGCATGTACAAGCAGTTCGAGAACCACGTGTATTCAGCTCACAGCGTGGTGGCCAAGAGAGTCATGGACAAGAAGACCAGCCCCTCGCCAGCGACCCCCCGTGCCCCCTCTGACTCCCTGTTGAAGCCCCTCAAGATCAACGACGAGATCACGATCATCCCGCAGCCGGCGCGCCCGAGGCCCGGCCCCGCGAGCCGCACCGGCGCCGTCTCCGCCGCGGTCCAGGCGGCCGGTGGCACCAAGGTACCTGTGGCACGCTCCTTGTTCACCTTGTCAGGGGTTACTGTAGTTGTTACCTGCTCGCCCGGCCTCACTCGGGGCAGGTGAGTCCGCAGTCCAGGCGGCCGGTGGCACCAAGGTACCTGTGGCACGCTCCTTGCTCACCTCGTCAGGGGTTACTGTAGTTGTTACCTGCTCGCCCGGCCTCACTCGGGGCAGGTGAGTCCACGGTCCAGGCGGCCGGTGGCACCAAGGTACCTGTGGCACGCTCCTTGCTCACCTCGTCAGGGGTTACTGTAGTTGTTACCTGCTCGCCCGGCCTCACTCGGGGCAGTCGAGTCCGCAGTCCAGGCGGCCGGTGGCACCAAGGTACCTGTGGCACGCTCCTTGCTCACCTCGTCAGGGGTTACTGTAGTTGTTACCTGCTCGCCCGGCCTCACTCGGGGCAGGTGAGTCCGCGGTCCAGGCGGCCGGTGGCACCAAGGTACCTGTGGCACGCTCCTTGCTCACCTCGTCAGGGGTTACTGTAGTTGTTACCTGCTCGCCCGGCCTCACTCGGGGCAGGTGAGTCCGCGGTCCAGGCGGCCGGTGGCACCAAGGTACCTGTGGCACGCTCCTTGCTCACCTCGTCAGGGGTTACTGTAGTTGTTACCTGCTCGCCCGGCCTCACTCGGGGCAGGTGAGTCCGCGGTCCAGGCGGCCGGTGGCACCAAGGTACCTGTGGCACGCTCCTTGCTCACCTCGTCAGGGGTTACTGTAGTTGTTACCTGCTCGCCCGGCCTCACTCGGGGCAGGTGAGTCCGCGGTCCAGGCGGCCGGTGGCACCAAGGTACCTGTGGCACGCTCCTTGCTCACCTCGTCAGGGGTTACTGTAGTTGTTACCTGCTCGCCCGGCCTCACTCGGGGCAGGTGAGTCCGCAGTCCAGGCGGCCGGTGGCACCAAGGTACCTGTGGCACGCTCCTTGCTCACCTCGTCAGGGGTTACTGTAGTTGTTACCTGCTCGCCCGGCCTCACTCGGGGCAGGTGAGTCCGCGGTCCAGGCGGCCGGTGGCACCAAGGTACCTGTGGCACGCTCCTTGCTCACCTCGTCAGGGGTTACTGTAGTTGTTACCTGCTCGCCCGGCCTCACTCGGGGCAGGTGAGTCCGCGGTCCAGGCGGCCGGTGGCACCAAGGTACCTGTGGCACGCTCATTGCTCACCTCGTCAGGGGTTACTGTAGTTGTTACCTGCTCGCCCGGCCTCACTCGGGGCAGGTGAGTCCGCGGTCCAGGCGGCCGGTGGCACCAAGGTACCTGTGGCACGCTCCTTGCTCACCTCGTCAGGGGTTACTGTAGTTGTTACCTGCTCGCCCGGCCTCACTCGGGGCAGGTGAGTCCGCAGTCCAGGCGGCCGGTGGCACCAAGGTACCTGTGGCACGCTCCTTGTTCACCTTGTCAGGGGTTACTGTAGTTGTTACCTGCTCGCCCGGCCTCACTCGGGGCAGTCGAGTCCGCAGTCCAGGCGGCCGGTGGCACCAAGGTACCTGTGGCACGCTCCTTGCTCACCTCGTCAGGGGTTACTGTAGTTGTTACCTGCTCGCCCGGCCTCACTCGGGGCAGGTGAGTCCGCGGTCCAGGCGGCCGGTGGCACCAAGGTACCTGTGGCACGCTCCTTGCTCACCTCGTCAGGGGTTACTGTAGTTGTTACCTGCTCGCCCGGCCTCATATAACGTCCATTTTCGTTCATACTATCTAAAACTATGCCTGTACATGTGCATTCATATTAGCCAAGGGCGTGGGCATGTCTTTTTATGTCAATGCCCCGAGTGGCGGTCATAAAATGTTTGAATATTCATATTTAAAATATATTATTCCTGTATTGTATAATTTTTTAATGTTGTTTACACTTTAAGGTTTTAATTATGCCTCCAACATGTCTATGTAAAATGCTCAATCCCTACAAAACAATTTTAAATTATGCTTGTTTATTCATGTTTTTAATTCCAAATTTGTTGAAAACTGTCCATGAACTCAAACATTATTTTTACATAACAAAAGTTATTTTTATATATTTATGTTTGCATCACATTACAATTAACATAAGTGCTTCATTTACAAAATTATATACACATTATATGAAACTTTTGTGTGAAAAATTTTGAAATTTGTCATTATAAGTCCAACATCTCATTCAGTACATTGGAACTGAGTGTTTTTTTTCTTCCAGCTTTCCACTTATTTTAGGTAATTTCGAAGAAATACTACCTATTGTAGCTGTTATCATAGTGTGACTTCCGGACAAATTTTATTATAGTTTTTCATTTCATGGTCCATAGACCCCAAAACCATTATCGACTCGAACGTTTATTTCTTTAAATATATATACATAGCTGCCAACTCTCACGATTTTGGCGTGAGGCTCACTATTTGTAGATATATGTCACGCCCTCACGATGGAACATCCCTTCCTCACGATTTTTTGTTTGTTTTTTTGTTCCGTTTAAGTTTTGGTGTCAATAGGTTGTAACTGTATCGATACAATCGTATCGCATTAGATTGGTCAGAAATATATAGCTTGCGACTTCGATTCAAGATTGAATAACTTCGACCTGTTGCTTTTTTCGACCAGTTGCTTTTGATCGTTAATGGCGGCCGTTGTTTCTAGATGTGTTGTTGGTTATGTAGTGGATTAGCGTATATATTCTATGTTTTTGATGTCTCAGCAGTGCGGCGTGAAGTAACACTACAAAACAACTTTCAACAAGTTATATGCAAAAGAGTTTCCGCACATCATATTGTCTCGTAAAGGTGAAAATTATGAGTATTGTGTTGCGTACCGTTGTGATTTTTCACTTGGGCATGCTGCCAGAAACAACGTGTTTAAACACTGCCAAACCAAAAAAAAAATGTTGATAACATAAAGTGCATTGATTAAAATAAGAAGCTGAATTTTGTTTCTGATACGTCTGAGAACCGTATAATTCGTGCAGAATGTTTGGTTACGTCTTTTATCGTGGAACACAATTTGCCAATAACTTATGCTGATCGTTCAGTAAAATGTTCCCGGACAGCGAAATTGCAAAAAAATACAGCTGCGCAAGAACGAAAACATCAGCTATAATTGCAGAAATGGAAGAGGAAACTCATGCAACTAATGTTGAGATCTTGAAAAGTGAAGTTTTTTCAGTGGCGACGGATGGAAGCAATCAGGGTGATGCATAGCTGTATCCTATCGTGGTTACTTTCTACAACAAAGAGACATCTGCAATGGTGAGTAATCTGTTGTCTGTCCCAGTTTTAGAGTGTGATTCGACTGGTTTAAATATTGGCAACCTTCTTAGAGATTTGAAAGAAAATGGCATCCCTCTTTCTAACTGTCTAGCTCTAAGTGCAGATAACGCACCAGTGATGATTGGTAACAAAAGTGACATAGCTAGTGACCTGAAGCAAGAAATGCCAAACTTAATTGTTATTGGATGCCCTTGCCACCTAATAGATATAGCTGCAGCAATTGAGCATCAATGTGTGATGCAACTCTAGAAAAACTGGTCAAACTGAAATCATCACAGAGAGGACTTTGTTATGAACTAAACTTTGAAGCAAATTTTTTAAAGAAGGCTAAATCTTCAACATGCATGTCATTGAAGAAGTGAAAATTATCTGCATTTAATTTTTAGGCCCATACATGTGCTGAAATACTAAGCCAATCTCAATTTACAATTTTATAATCAAAATTAGTTTAAAGTTACATTATTTTTTGTACTTATGGAGGTTTCCTCTAACAAACTACACAAGTAATAGAGTTAAAATAACATTTTGTGTGCAGACCTACGTGTGAACTGTAAAGGTTTACATTTATGATCTTCTAATGTAGGTAAGTTGTTTGCATTTGTTCTTATTAATTTTTTGAAACAGTTTTAAGTGATGTGAAATATGCATTTATACACATTAGTGCCTATAATATTGTATGTTTGATATATTTAAGCGTTTTCACGAAACCACAGCAAAAATTCACAAATTAAAAATCCTCAAGATTTTGGATTTCTCAGGGTCGGCAGCTATGTATATACATATACACACATACATAAATATACGTACGTATATATCTACACATACCACATTTTTATGGACATAATTGCAGTAGTTTTTCACACACTTCCAAGCTGATACATATAACAGGGTGACAATTTGTCGGGAAATTCGGGAAAACCTGGAATTACCCAGGAATATTTTGCCTCTGGAAAAATACTGGAAATACCCAGGAATTTTTTCACCCCTCGGGAGATTTGCTATTCTTCCATACTGTAATTATCGTCTAACGTTAAAGTCGTTGATTATTTACATCTGCAATTGATATCGATATTGAATATATATTAAATAGCAATGGATTGTGTGATAAATATTTATTTTTAGAATAAGAGACGAAATGGGAGAGTCAGCATCCACAGACGAAAGCGTGATCGGCATTCCTGACGCCATTCATGTTTACGTGTGTGACTGACACTCAGAGAAACGTTTTCAGAACCTGACGCCAGAGCGCAGCAGAATTAAGATTGTTTACCGTGCGTAATTCCAATTTTCTAAATAAAATAAAAAATAAATAAAAAATAATAATAATAATAATGTTACGATCGCGCTTGGCTGCAGTGCTTGGCATCGCCGTGCTCGTTCGGCCTGTCTGCGCCCCCCTTCCACCTGCATCCTCTCCCTGGTATCTCGTGTCATACTGTCTCGCAACATCCTGACCGTCGCAGCGCGCACCTGCCTCAGATCGAGTTACTTAAAAGAGGCCGCACTGCGGAATAAAAGGACTTAGACATGTTTATCGGCGCGTTTTGTGGGAACCCGTTGCTTGTTGAGTTTATCGGCGTTCTTTGAGCAGCCGCCGCGTCCTTCGAGGACTCACGACGCGTTTCTGGGCATTTCGACGGCGAAGGTCGCGCGATATCTCGGAGACATGCCCGATTGTTCTGGACGGGAACCCAAGGGCTATATAAGGAGGTTGGGCCGACCTTCAGGAGTTCAGTGGGGAGTTCTCCCGCAGCGGAGTTTCCGGGCGATAGTGCCGCGGGTGCGGCAGAGTGGCGAAGTCCTTGGACGAAGGTTCCAGGGCAGAGAGAAGGAGACTGAGTGAGTTCTCCCGTGGTGGAGATCCGGGCGATAGTGCTGCTGGTGCGGCAGAGTGGCGAAGTCCTTGGACGAAGGTTCCAGGGCAGGAAGAGGAAGTGAGTCTCAGCGGCGAGAGAGTGTGGCGACGGAGTCCCGTGGCGGAGACCCACGAGGGGTGCTACGGCGAGAGTTGCGCAAGAGGTGCGGCCCAGCGAGGTGTGTGGAACGAGGGACTGGGGAATAGACATTTATTTAAGTGTAGTAAATTATTTGCCATCTTAGAAGATTAATTGTAAATGATAAGTAGTGGAAATAAATAAAACTGTGTGTGGTGAAATAAAATCTATTAATTGGGCTATCCTTTACGAACCCGCAGGGAAATCGTAACAATAATAATAATAATATTTTATTCATTGGATAATTTGTGGATTCAGTTTATTAAATTTTCATACGGTATATCTTTTAACTGATTGTTGTTGGTTTTATAACAGCTAATACTTTTTTAGGTGTAAACTTTTATGTTGTCAATAGTTGGCAACACTTCATCTAATGTACCAATATCATTGTATCTGCAATGTGCATTTGCGCGGAAAGTAACGTGATTCGGCATTTTGTTAGGATATGTTTATGTAGGCAGGCTTGGATGTAAATTTAAATTTTAAGTATAATATAGTATTACAAAGAACGCATAGACTTAATATAGAAAATGAGTTAAATACTCTGGATAAAATGAAAATAAATTTCTGGAAAACCTGGAAATACCCAGGAATTTTATTCTATGGTTTGAGTAGTCACCCTGATATAAACATGAAAAATCTTAGTAGAGTTTGTTAGTGGTCAATATCTGACAAAGGGTGTAGAAATGGGGGGAAAAAAATAGAAAAATCACCATCTCCTATTATATGATGACTATCATGTCCATTTGAACGTATTATAACTTGTAGAGGTAATACCAAAAACTTTTGTCTAAATATATTTTTGGTACAACCAACTTTAACTATTAAGGGGTTGAAAAAACATGGGTTGCAGGACAAAAAAAAATTTGTAACTCTCTTTGTATACACACCATCGAATTTGTTCATTGTTTTTGTAAATCTTATAATTTTTATCAAAAACTTTTGTCTGAATCAAATTTTGATAGACAAACCATTGCTGCAAGGGATTGAAAAAAACAGGGATAGAAATTTAAAAAAAAATATCATAAAATCTGTATAGTTTACATTGTTAAATCCATTCTTATTTATTGTAAAACCTAAAACAAATTGTCTATAACCTTCGTCCGAAATTGTTTTTTATACGATCATTCCTAGAGCCATGCAATTTTTGCGATCATGGAAAAAACTGACGAAAACTGAAAAACTGTGAAAAAAGATTTTCCTGCGAATTCAGTTTTTTTTAAAAATACATATTCATGAAAAGCCTGCAAAAAAACACGAACATATTTGTTGAATCCTGTGTTAGAACAGACAATGCCTAATTGAACCATATTGCCATGAAAATAAAATGCAATTTATTTTATCACACAGCAAAAAAAGGCAATAGTACCGACTTATTTAAATAACTATTTTGAACTTTCTACCATGAATTCTTGTGGTACGAAATGATTATAATCCAAAAGGTATTTTTTCCCCTGTAGATACGTTAGTAAAACGTTGCTTTTTGAGACATTTTTCTAACCTCAGATAACTGTTTCGTAAATATAACGCACTCAAAAAAATGAAATTCATAAGATACAATCGCGGTGAAATATTTTATTGACAGTCACGCGCCATCTTCCTTGTTTATGTTGCAAACTAGACCATAGACTCGCAGACCTTTTCAGTCCGGATATAGGAAGCCTACAGCTCATAAGGAAGAGCAATACAGGAACAGTTCCAAGGTATTCCGAAGTTGTTCGATCGTGAAAAGAAACACAATAGGATATATAACTTACGCAAACATAATCCAACCCACCTTTAATTTTAGTTATGGAAACTTATTAATACCTACTCAACCCTCCTGGAATAAACAAATAATTGTTGTTTATTACACTGAACCAACCTAACCTTTCACTTGGGTAAATTTCAAAATAGGTGGTGGTGGGGCTTAATATCCTGTGAACCGAAGGTTATCATCCGATACAGCCTAATGTTTTCAAGAAATCAAAGTCACCACCATTCTAAAATGGCGCTGTTGCGAGAATTTTGAGTGTTTACATTCTTTGTCGTAATAATTCCAATGGTTTATAATTGTTCGAAATGCCTAAATTGCTAACAATACATGACAGCGTGAAAGAATTTAAAAGTAATGGATTTTTTATTTTTGATGAAGGAAGTAAAATAATGATGTGCAACTATTGTGACAGTCAGGTGGAGTGGCTGCAAGAAACTTGCTCAGGGAGAGTCCTATGAACGGAAAAAAGCACATTCGAAAACTTGTTCAACCCTGAATCAGTTGAGCATTATTAGTGCAATTGATCATGGGCAGAGTAGTAGGGAAAACAAACAAGAATTTATTGTGGACTTCACGAACCTGTTGTTAGATGCCAACATACCACTGGAAAAGGCAGATAATGACTGTCTGTGCTTGGCTTCAAAAATATGTACCTGGTAAGTAGGCTTAGCTATACATTTAGTGTTTAACTGTGGTAAGACTAAAATATTAAAATGTTTGCCTAAGTCTAAACTGTTCATACCATAAAAAGTTTTTTTTTATAGAAAATTAATTGTTGCAACTTTACATTTATTCCTTTTTTAATTACAGGTTCTGGAGATATTCCAACTGCTAGAGTATTACGAGATATATATTTACCCAAAATTGGTGAGGCCACTTCAGACATGGTGAAGAAAGCCATGGAAAACCAGAAAGTTGCTCTTCTATTTGATGAAACTACAGACAAGGAGGGATGATGTGTTTTCATTATTTTAATTTGTGTTCTCGCAAGTACCAGTGACCATAAGTTGTCTGTGGGTGGTGTAAAATAACTGGACAGTGCAAATGGCACAGAAGGCTCCCGTGCAATTTTGTCAATTGTTGCACAGCTCAACATAAAATTTGAAAATATAGTTGCTGTGGTGAGTGGCTGCATGATATATGACCAAGTGTGTATACACTTTCTAGGTTGTATTGTGTAAGAAAATGGTTCATTTTCAATGCTGAGCGCCAACTTAAATCTCGTAACAAGTTTATGGAACCTCTCTCTGTCAGAGCTAAATACATTTGTTAGTAATGTCAAACATGTATTTTTGAATTCAAGGAAACAAAAGCACAGATACGCCACACATCTGAAACAAAAGTACCCAGAACAAGAAAAAGATATCAAAATATTCCCAGCACCAATTACGAACAGGTGGAATTTCTGGTTCCATTCCGTTGAATATAATGACCTAATGGAATTTCTAAATGGAGAAGATAGTGGTGTTTCGACAGACTATTTTTAAGAACTTAAGTGACTGCCAGCTTGCAATAATTCTGTGCTCCGCTGAATTTCTCATGGACCATGGCAAGAAACTCGCAGAAAACATCCTGGACCTTAAAGGTTGTAGTTATCGTGTTTTCTCGCATAATCGTCGCACTTTTTATTCTAAAATCAAGCTTGAAAAGTAGGGGTGCGACAATTATGCGGGAAAAAAATTTTTTTTTCTTAGATAAAGTTATTCATTAAAACAAAACCAATTCATGGAAAGTACGTTTATTTAAAACGTAAAGTAAAAGTAATTGAATAAGAAATGCAACAAAACACCTTTCAACTTTAAATAGAAAAACAAAATCTTTGATCCAAATGCAAGCCGAATGAACGCTTGACTATTGCCGCAGTACATACACACTCCATGAAAGAGAGCGGGCCATCAGATATAGTTAACTCGGCACTCGACATAGAGCGTGTGTTTTATGCACTCAGCGAGATATCGATATTCGTCTATGTGTGCGCGCTCTGTACGGGAAGCAACATAACCAAACAGATTGTGCGTCGCATGAACTTGGCGAGATATCGATATTCGGCTACATGTGCGCGCTCTTTACGGGAAGCAACATAACTAGGGATGGGAAAACCGATTCCCAATTTCATCGATACCTACCGATTCTACTTAAATAATCGATAATCAATGATAAAAGTCGATTCCCGCATGTAGCAAAAAAAATCATTTCACAACATTGCAAATCTGTCAGATACAATTATTTAAAGACTCTTTGAGTGGGGTTATGACTGACTAGACGCATATATAACAGTCATATTTCCCCAAATAAACAATATCTAAACTTGTGTCGATGTTATACACAAGTCAAAATACAAAAATTATTTATAAAAAAATTATCACTGCGTATTTTAGTAGGGGCCTGTTCTTTTCGCGATCACGATTAGACGATAAACGCTAAATCACCGTAAAATTCAGTTTTTACGCTAAATCACAGTAAAATACAGTTTTTACGTGAAATCGCCACAACAGCGTTTATACACAAAATTTAGTATTAAAACGTGAAATCGCAATGTTTTTACGGGAAATTTAAATACTGGGTAAAAGCCTCGTCTCGTCACTGGTAAACAAACACCGCAACATGGCCGCCACTGAACATTAATCATAAATGCACTAAAGCAAACAAAAGCTTACACACGCTGTTAAGCATAATGTTAAACCCAAAAATATACTGTAAAAATACGCAAAACTACGGCGTTTATTTTCCTTTCCGGCATAATGTTTGGATAGATAAGACAAACACACGAAGTTTTAAAGCCTACGCACACCGCTCGGGGCACTGTATTCAGCTTGGAACAGCGACAACGGATAAATACAAAAGCAAGCAGATGATTGGGCGAACCTTGTTTGGAACAGCCTTACGTGAGTGGCCATACCACGTCAGCCGGGGGCGCTGGCATATAGTTGGAACAGCGTCGTAGTATCAAGCAGATGATCGCAAACCTCCGTAGCGTAGTCGGATGCACACCGGCTTACGGTGCGAGGGGTCGTGGGTTCGAGTCCTGGGTAAGGCATGGTTGTACCTTATATATTCTGATATTTGATAACGGCTTGAAATTGAGATTCACACTGAATATAATGACCCTTTGGCCGTTGGCGAAAGCTGTAGGCCACATAACATATATAAAAAAAATCAAGCAGATGATCGGGCGAACCAGGTAACAGGCTCTGGAAACTCTTATAGGGGACCTTGGGAACTATCTTTACTTCGTCACCCAGCCGTAAGGGGCAGCACAAGCATTTTAAATCGCGCCAAAAAGCGGAAAAATGTAAACAAACATTCATTTTCGAATGGTGTGACGATGATGATTAGTTGGTCAGTGTTTTATAGTTTTTGTTGGGTCGTTACCACAACGCCGAAGTAACAACGAATGAATTTGTGTGTGTTTCTTAAATGTAACTTAACGCCGAAATACCACAATCAAGTACAACACTTTCATTTGCTAGTTCTCTAGTTGTTGCTTAATTTTGTTTCTGTTTCATTTCACAAATTTTTTAGTTAATTTGTACCCTTCTCTAAGTTTGGCAAGTTGTATGAACGAAAATAATTTGTACTGCTCAAGGAAAGCTTAAAATTTTTTTTTATAGTTTATTCCGTATTACAAAACAAATTTTAGATTAGTTTGACCCCTTTGACATGTGAGCCATTAACTTCTAATGATGTAAACATTTATATGAGTTAATGTTAATAACTTAGTTGTGTACTCAAATTTGATAAATATGAATTTATGATGTATGCTACATCATATATGTATTGAAAGCTGAAAAAAAAATTGTTGCAAATGGAATTTGAATTATTTAATATTAAGTTAACTAGATGAGTATCGAGTATCGAGAATCAAAGGATTTTTTAAGGAATCGATAATCGGGTATCGGAATTGAAAATTTTGGAATCGTCCCATCCCTAAACATAACCAAACAGAGATTGTGCGTCGCATGAACTCGGCGAGATATCGATATTCGGCTACATGTGCGCGCTCTATACGGGAAGCAACATAACCAAACAGAGATTGTGCGTCGCATGAACTCGGTGAGATATCGATATTCGGCTACATGTGCGCGCTCTATACGGGAAGCAACATAACCGAACATTAATGATTGCAACGAGCCCTGGCTACATTTTTGTAAGCGTTACACCGCGGCGACGCAGACGAAAGATGAAGGTTATAACATTTAAAAATATAGTTTAAAAAACTAAAGAAACATGCTTTTAAAGATTATCAAACTAAAAAGTAAAAAATAATTTTAAAATTTAATTTATGACAATAGTATATAGGCTAAGCAATACTAGTATAAATGAGAAAAAAGCTTGAGGCGCTTTGTGCCATATTTTTTGTATATTAAGCGCCCCATGCTTTTTTCTCATTTATACTAGTATTGCTTAGCCTATATACTATTGTCATAAATTAAATTTTAAAATTATTTTTTACTTTTTAGTTTGATAATCTTAAAAAGCATGTTTCTTTAGTTTTTTAAACTATATTTATTTTTAACTTTTTAGTTTGATATTCTTTAAAAGCATGTTTTTTTAGTTTTTTAAACTATATTTATCTATAATTATCTTAGGGAAATGAGTTACCGACACTACCTATTACCATCTGAGATAACTATTTGGAGTTGCAACGTCACAAAGAAATGGTAAAGTCTCTCCGAATCATTTACAGTTAGATGTATGGATATAATCTTAGAATTTACCGAGAAAAAAACATTTCTTTTTCGGCGTGGCCGGGAGTAGAACCCACGATCGTTGAATCCGAAAGCTGACGTCACAGAAGTCGCGCGCCTTAGACCGCTCGGCTAACGAACGTAATGAATTTGGTGGGACATTTTACAGTGATGAGCCACTCACTCAGTCGACAAACAAACAGGTGAAGCTAATATAAAGCTTGTAAAAAGGTTTTTAAAAGAAAATTCACACATCAGACAACTAAAGTGGAACCTCGTTACTACGAGAGCTGACAACGGTGGCAAAAATTCTTTTAACGAGTACTCTTAATAACCTAATACATATAAAAAATTAAAGTCAAGTTAGATTCTGGACCGTCCAAACAGTCTTAATTTCACATCGTAACTTGAAAACGGTGCACTGGTGCACTATAGTGATAAAAACATGTCGAATATAAGTTGTAGCAAATTAAATTACGAATAGAAAGTGTGTCTATGGAATTTTTTGTATATACAACGGTTTTTGATTTAATCTCGAATGAAATGGCCTGATACAAAGACCGGCGTCGTGAAACAGTGAAAAAAAAGGGAGCAAAGGAAAGAAGAAAGGAAGGGTGTTGGCTGGTCTATTTTTAGATTTACAATCGGTTTAATTTAATTAGATTTACGTAGTCAACGGTGCATTACATAACTGTCGTAACAACGAAGGTCTCGTATCCCGTACTCGTAATTATGAGGTTCCACTGTACGTATTTCCATAAAATAAGTAAGAGGTAATGTCCCAATAAATATTATATTTCTATTTTAAAATACATTGTTTTATACTGAAAAAATACCCACACAAAGCGCTTGGAATCTAATAACGGGACCAATAACATCTTGCGACATTTACGTGAGAGTTTTTTTATCCAAATTTTGACGACCAAAAATATGGGTGCGACGATTACGTGAGTGCGACGATTATGCGATAAGAGGGTACTCTTAGTCATAAACTCTATTCAAAGTTGTATGACTTATAGAATAACTTCTTATTGGTTAGCAGGGGGATTTTTGGAGACAAAACATCTGCTGCCCTTACAAAACTCCCTTCAGCTGGCAAGCAAAGTCAGATGAAAGATGAATTGAAGAGCTTGGGAGTGAAGTGTGTCGCCAAGCTACACAACCTCAGGGAAAGAGACACTGCTAAAGAGTTCTTTAGCACTGTTGGGAAACTGTTTGCTGCTTGAAATATTGTAAGCAATAATGTTCACTTCTAACCATCAACGCTGTTATGAAGAAGGAATTTCTAGAAGGTTATCTTGCACTTCAGATGCAAGTTTCCAATGTTTTGAAAGAAGGGCTCTCTGCTGACATCTGCAAGATCTTGCACGGACTGCAAAGTGAACACGGCAACTTTGTGTCACAAACTTAAGCAATGCTGTGGATACCAGTTTCAAATGTGGACAGTGAAAGAACATTTTCATCGTATGGCTAGATATTTAATACCTGCGTACTGGTTTAAAAATCCAAAACATTGAAATTATGCTTTCTAGATATTTCAACGGACATTTTTAATTGTATCATTATTTCGATTTTTTTTGCAATATATATATTTTTTATTTACTGCAAGCCATGTGCACTAGTGACTTTAAAATAAATACAAAATAAATTCTATACTAATTGCTTTGATTTATTAGGCTATTCTAATGTTAATAAAGTGTTATAAATAAATAAATAAAGTTAATAAATATGTATTCGTGTAAGAAATACAGGGAGAAAATAATTTTCAAAAAAAAACCTGTTTTACCGGTAATTTTTATTACCGATTTTTAACACCGCTATACAGTTTTTTTTGACAAAATTTTATACAGCTTTTACCTATTCATAATGATGAAATGCCTCATTTTTATTTACCACTTTTGGGTGGCCCTAACCATTACTGAAAGGAGTGAATAGTAATAGCGGTTTAAAGTCAAAAAACAAACTCCCTTAATATTCTCACTATTAAATCCATTTTTTTTTTCAAACTGTATAATCATTATCTAAAACTTAAGTCTGAAACAATTACAGATACAACTAACCAGAACTGCAAGGGGTGTAAGAAACAAGTGTTGAAAGACAAAAATTCATAACTACCATAATAAGGTCATAATCGAATCTCTTAAAATTGTTTGTAAATCTGAAAACTTTTGTCTGAAACATTTTTTGATGATACACACCATTATTGCAAGGAGTTAAAAAAACCTGGGATTTTGTTTAACTTTCTAAATATTGTCTAAAACTTTTGTTAAATGAAATTTTTTGTAACTAACCATTACTGCAAGGTGTGGAAAAAACAGGGTTTGAAACTAAAAATTAGTGATGGGATTTTCGATACTTCGATACATCGATACCTTCGATACTTGACGGTATCGCAAAGTATTGAGTATTGAAACTGTAAGTTCGATACATTTTTTCGATACCGCGGAATGCTTGTTCATTTGTATTGAATTAATTTTTGAGTCGCCATCGTACAAAATACAACTACAGTAGAACCTCGATGATACGTTCCCATTTCATACATTTTCCCGTGTCATACGCCGATTAATTTTGGTTCCGCCGAAAGTACTACTATATTTACAATGGTTTACTTTCCCGGAACATACACTTATAAAATCATTAATTTCCCGTTTCATACGTTTTTACGTAACGGAAAAGTCCTTAAATTAACAAATTTTTTTGTTAGATATATTCCTCCTGATAAATTACGTTTTAATTAATGCTTTTATTTTGAAAAACGTTCATTGTTTACCTTTGCAAACGTAAGAAAATAACTTTATCACACCATAGATATGGATAGTATCGGGAAGACTGTGCACTTCGCTAGTATCATCTATGGCCAGCACCAAGAGAGACTAGTGGCGCAAACTAGCAATGATTATGAAAATGGTGCACGTGCTTTAACAAGGCACGGATCTCATATTTTGTGCATTCATTAATCTTTGAACTGAATATACCCGTTTGTTATTGTTTTCTTACGATCGGATTGTTTTGAATTTTACGTTTCTCAAGTTAAAATTTTATTTAAAATTGTTCTGTTGCATAAAGTTGTTTGTAAAATGATACAACCAAGCAAAAATTTCTGATTTTCTATTTACAATAGCCTAATTTTTTTTTATTTCAAATTTAGGCTTGGTGACTTTTCCCCCCCTCCAAGAAAGGACTTCAAACATTTTGTAAGGCCACTGTTTCTCATGTCAGCTTTACTGATTATGGACTGTATTTTACATTTCTGGTGGTTTTATTATATGTACAGTAGAACCCCTGTCATACACTTTTCAACGGAGGGCACAAAAATGGTGTATGATGCGGGAAAGTGTATGAAAAGGGAATGGCAATAATAATAAAAATTTCAATCTAGCATACCAGCACAATGTCAGATTAAACTTCAATACATAATGTGTGAATAAATGCATTATATTAATGAAAGATATGAATTCATCATTACATATACATATAATAAAACCACCAAAAATGTAAAATATAGTCCATAATCAAGTAAAGCAGTCCTTTCATGGGGTGGGGGGGGGGGGGGGGGGGGGAGTCACCAAGCCTAAATTATAAATAAAAAAAATTAGGCTATTGTAAAAAGAAAATCAGAAATTTTTGCTTGTTTGTTTCATTTTACAAACAACTTTATGCAACAGAACAATTTTCAATCAACTTTTAACTTGAGAAACGTAAAATACAAAACAATCCGATCGTAAGAAAACAATAACAAACGGGTATATTCAGTTCAAAGATTAATGAATGCACAAAATATGAGATCCGTGCCTTGGTAAAGCGCGTGCACCATTTTCATAATCATTTCTAGTTTGCGCCACTAGTCTCGCTTGGTGCTGGCCATAGATGCTACTAGCAAAGTGCACAGTCTTCCTGATACTATCCATATCTATGGTGCGATAATGTATTTTCTTACGTTTGCAAAGGTAAACAATGAACGTTTTTCAAAATAAAAGCATTAAAACGTATTTTAGCAGGAGAAATATAACAAAAAATTTGTGAATTTTAGGACTTTTCTGCTTCGTAAAAACGTATGAAACGGGAAATTAATGATTTTATAAGTGTATGTTCCGGGAAAGAAAACCCTTGTAAATATAGTACTTTCGGCGGGACCAAAATTAATTGGCGTATGACACGGAAAAATGTATGAAACGGGAACGTATCATCGAGGTTCTACTGTATATATAATGATGAATTCATATCTTTAATATAATGCAGTTATTTACACATTATGTATTTAAGTTTAATCTGACATTGTGCTGGTATGATAGATTTAATTTATATAGTTTAAAACTAATTTATGTTATTTGTAATAATTGTTACTTAATGGGAAAATATTTTTCCCTGGAGTATCGAAGTATCGAAAGTATCGAACTGAAAAAACAACACAGAATCGAGTATCGAAAGTGTGGTATCATCCCACCTCTACTAAAAATATTCATTACTTTTTTCATAGATATACTATAAAATCTCTCATAATTTATTGTATAAATTTTTAACTTCATCTAAAACTTTGGCTGAAACAATGTTTTATGAAACAAATTATTACTGTAAAAACATGCTGAAATTAAAAAAAAAATTCAAATCTTTCTTGGAATCACATTTTAATATTATTTTAAACCTTGGTGCAAAGCAAATTTTTATATGACCACGTTATTAGTGCAAGCGATGTTATGTACTTTTGGTTTAAGCAAATGTAAAGAGTGTGTTTAAATTAGGATAATTATAAGCTATGACAAAAAAAATTAATTACGTAACAAATATTAAGCCTATACAGTGACAACTATTTAATTTAATTATTCAGATAAAAAAATTACACCGCTTTCTTACACCGCTTTTTGGCAAAAATAATACAGCTTTTGGCCAAAAATAACACCGCCAGTTTTAGGTCTCTATGTATGGCTATTGAAATATTTTAACACCAAGTTCTTAAAAATGCTATTTACAAAAAATTTTACAATGTTCGGTATATGCTTCCTTATATTTGATTTATAACATCTAGAAGTTTCTACCATGTTTATACCAAATGATAAGGGTTAGTTTACTGCTTTATTTAGTACCTACAATATGTGTGCATGATTTAGCAGTAAGTGGTTTTGGTTTTTTTTAGTTAAATAATAATGAAGGTTATAGAGATGAAATCTTGTATATTTTTGGGGGCGGTTTCTGGATCTTAAATTTTATTTTAAATTTCTTAGTTTTAATGCTTAGGCTATCGAAGACAAATTTTCAAGAATTAAAAGGCCTAAACGAATGTTTAAAATTTTAGAACTAAAGTTGGGTATACAGTGGAACTTCACTACTACTAGAGTTGTCAGTGGCAGGAAACTTCCTCATAACTCCAAGTACCTTCTTATAAAAACTAAATATGGATAATTGAAAGTCAGATTTCTGAAACTTCCAAAAATAGCTTTATTTTACACCATGTCTCAAAAACTGTGTGCTGTAGTAAAAAAAAAAAAGGCTTAGAATAAAATTTGTAGGGAACTTAATTACAAATAAAATAAGATATCTTTAATTTTTTTTGTGTGTGCAAATGTATTTGTTTTAAACGTGAATGCGGAGTGAAATAGTCTGATGCATGTTCTACCATGTATAATCGCATAATCGTCGCAATGTTAATTTAGGGTATCAGAATTTGGAAATACAATTTTATTTCATGAAAGTCGCAGTTTTTGGTCTTGCTGTTAGATTCCAAGCATTTTATGTCAGAAGTAAACATGACCTTGCCGAAGATCACGGGGCAAAGCAACATGCAACAGCAATCTGTTTTAAAGTTGCTGTCAGGCAGTGTGGTAGTTATAATGATAAAATACAGTAATTACAATAAAACTCATTTAATATGTACTCTCATAATTTGATTTCCCAGCCAATTAGGTGAAATGTTTTGGTTTTGCCATTTTTTCCATAATATGTTTATTTTTTCCCCATGTAAGATGTTGCCCATTAACTTCTTTTTCCATGTAAAATACTGTATTTTAAAGTTTAAATATATTTTTTGTTTGGATATTAACTGCTTACTTACTTAATTAACACAAGTACGAAGTAGTCCGATGTATTAAATTTCTTTTAAATACGTTTCCTAATATTATAACCTTTATTTATTCATTGCTGCTGTGTAGTGTGTAAAAATGTAGCCATCTCTAGTTGAAAATATTTTTGTTTGGTTACGTTGATGCCCGTATTGAGTGTGCGCATGCCATTGAATATCGAAAAAGATAGCCTGCCAAATGCATGCAATGTGTGGTCTGTCTCGTGCACAGTAAAACACATTTGATAGCCTGCATTTTTTTGTGGCTAGTGTGTACTAAGATAGTTCCGGCTCTTGTAGGACCACAGTTTAAAGTTTTTGTTGCATGAATAATTAATTAAATTTGTTTGCCATGCTTTTGTATATTCTGATTTCTAAGTAAAGGTATTTTCCATGCAACTTGTTTTGTTTTTATGAAAAAATTAACACTAACAAAAATTATTTTGTTGCATAATAATTGCACCCCTACTTTTCAAACTTGATTTTTGCTTAAATGTGCGATGATTGCGTGACAAAACATGGTAGGTCCGAGATAGCCAAGAGAACTCCCGGTCAAGGAGGGGAGGTAAGTGGCGTGGAAGAAGGAAAAACAAGGAGAGAGTGTGTTTGCCATCCTCCCTGCGTAAGCTCAGGTGCTGCTTCTGAAAGGAATACCAGAGTTCATAGTGGCTGTTGGTCCATGTTCCACAGATAATTTACTGCCAGAAGTTTCATATAACGTGAAAATCCTATTTTATTCGTTTTGAAAATCGAAAATGGTCCGGAAAAGATGTTCAGTGTAAATTATAAACAAAAACCTTCCCAAAATGAGAGAGAGAAAAACTAGCCTAAATAAATGGAAAAAGCCAACTAAAGTTCCACCCTACATGGTTGTTTGAATAAATATTTTTGATCATGTGGATATAAAATTTATTTTGACAAAAGGAGACAAACATTTAACATGAATATACAGTAAAACCATGTTAAGACATTTATCAAGGGACTGGATGAAAAAACTTATTAACAGGAAATACTTCTTAAAAGGGAAATAGTAAAAATCATAGTCTACAAAAAAAAAATCACTCAAATTACAACTTAGTGTTATGCAGTGTTCAGCTTTCTCTTTTAAAATTCCATTACCACAAATATTTGTTTAGAAAAAGCCAAACATCAAACTTTTAAATGTTTATTATGAGTTTAGTAATCAAAACTCTCTAAGTTACATGAAAACCACACATTGGATTCCCTCAGAGGCTCTGATGCAACCTGTACAGTGGTTGCCTCTTGAATTTTATTTTTTAATGGTGGTAGATGTGTCAGATATGTCGTTATCATTGCACATTATGATGTAAAGTAATAGAAACTGGAACAAAATTTGCCTTGGCTGCATGGAATCTCATAGGTTGTTGTTGTTGTTAAAAACTCTCAGTACAATGAGGCACTCGGGCGGTCCTATAGATACAGCGGATAGAGCTAACTAAAGTACAGTTAGCATTCTTGGTACCGGTGTTAATCTCTGCAGTTATTTCTTTGCAGCTTTCTATAATTTTGCTTCAAGAGTACTACAAATATTCTAAATATTTTCAGTAAAATTCTTTGTCATTAATACATAAATCTTAATATACCAGTTGGTAAATATTTTATTTATGGATTAACTGTGAATAAAAACAGGTTTACTGTGATGGGACAGAAAAAAAATGCCATATACCGATGTTTACACATCAAAAAAATAATAGCACAGACAGAACACAGTAGGCTTTCTATGATCGTTCTGCTGCGACCCTATGAGACAATAATGGTTTATTTATACCGGAGCACTCCGAGAAAACTTACGGCTCATGGCAAAGTGAGTGGTATATGGAATACGTATTTCATGCGTCACCAAAATCTGTCAAGATAGACACAAGGCCCCATCACATGATGGAAGTTTCCTTATAGGTCTTCCATGGCAGTTGGTTTGGATGGTTCTGTGGAAGAATTAGCAGAGCGCTGGCTGTTTTCATGGAAGTTTTGCTAGTAGGCTGTGTTCAAATTTCTGTGGAATGTTTTGTCCAAGATGGAAATTTCATTCAATCATAATGAAGTGGTAGTGTGCCCCTATTGTTAGAAACAAAAATTTATTCTGGAGTTTTGAAGATGTTTTGATCATTATTTTTGAAAGGTTGCGAACATGTGTCTTATTCGTAAACTTTTGCCAATCAGATGCGATCCGATGATGGCTCTCAGCATGTCAAAAGTTTGATGTAAATACTCACACTTTTTCAATTTTTTTTTAAATGTATATCACGGTATTCAAAGTGAATTTTGAAAAATAAACTCGCTGGACGATTTGTTTGTTCATATAGTAAAATAATGTGACTTTGGCCTTTATTTAGATTAAAATTTTGCGATGTGTTTTAGGTAGACTTATAGCTATCCTTTCCCCCTAAGTTCGTTCCTCTGTTCCTGCTATGGAGGTAGGCAGCATATCCCTGAAAATAACACAACTAATAAAACCCAAACCAGTATTATAAATAAACAATGTGACAAAATTATATTTGCTAAAAGAACATTTATTGGTAAATATGTAGATTACTTCCCAGAACTACTGTACAAATTTACCCATTTATTTTTTTCCTCAATATTTGCCAAGGTATCATTTGGTTATGTACTATAGCAATTCTAAAAATCAATGTACTAATTCATAATGTACTTTTTGAATGAACAAACACTACACAAAATTAATTTTGACATGCAGAACACAAAAATATTAATAGCAAGCTGAAACAATAGGCTAAAAATTGTCTTTAAAATTATCTATTTTTTATAATACTTACATAAGTGAATTTGTACTTTTTTTTCTCGTAATTATTCAGGTTTTTATACAAATAAACGAATTTTTTTTACACAATAAATGAAGTTCACTTGTTTATTGAAGATGCAAAGGGTGTGTGCGATAGCTTATTCCATATAAACGTCCATTCCTGCTGCCATGGATGCTTAGCTTGCAGTTTGTTGGAAGCTTCTGGCGGAGCCTGTACCAAGTGATACACTTATCTGGTTTAAATCTGAGCTCATAATCATTCCCACAAGGCATGCAGAAACTCTGGCCCATTTCCTTCCCCTCTCCCCAGCTGCTAGACAGCAGGCAGTCCCCTGGCCTAGCCACGCACACTCTTGCTAATATGCCATTTCAGTCACTCGTAAGTTCCAGATAAATTTTGTGTGATTAACATAATCAAACTTGATAGTGCACTACA
Organism: Bacillus rossius redtenbacheri; assembly: GCF_032445375.1. Lineage (NCBI taxonomy): Eukaryota > Metazoa > Arthropoda > Insecta > Phasmatodea > Bacillidae > Bacillus > Bacillus rossius. The sequence goes on from NC_086344.1 coordinate 40,466,817, forward strand.
AAACTTTTGTAATTTCGGAGGTTTCATAATATCTGGTACTAGTATTTGCAAAGTTCCACTGAATATTATTTTACACAAACTAGGTTTTTTGTTTAATACTGAAATTTTGCACTCCATTTCACTTATTTTAACACTGCTTTAGGTAATTAAATTCTTACAATATCCAGGAGTCCCTACAAATAGGCCATAATAGTTAGTGGCCTTTAAACTGCGCAAAAAAAAAAGTCAGATATCTGATGTAAAACAGCATGACAGGTGAGAAACTGGATGCAGCACACGCTCACCCCCTGGCGATGTTCATCTCGACAGCTCAGACTTTTACCCACATTTTAGTTAAAACAAACATAAATTATAATCCATGAGTTTTAGACTGAATCACGATATAGTAATTATTAGTTTTTACACAATGAAACAAACATTTTTCATCTTAGACCTACTTACATCATTTTAAACTATTGCCAAAAGCTTTTCAGTGTACAGTCATTCAAAAAGTTTTATGTTTCTGAAAGAAGGAATAAATTACTTCTAACTGCTTATTGTTTCAACTGTTATTTCTTTCACATGTTCTCACTTGTGTCTGGTTCTAGAGTTTCCCTTCAAGATGTGCCTTCAATTTTTACATTAATTTCAAAACTTAAAAAAAAATTTTTTTTTTTTGTTAATAAAATTTAGATTTCAACCCAATTGTGTGAACTGTACAAACACCTCAAAGAGACATCTTTATTGCCTCCTATCTACTCAAAAGCCATTGTTTGAGATCCCGCAGGAAAGGTAACTGTGTGGTGGACGGGAAGCCAGCGTGCTGGAGAGTGGGAGGCAGCGTCGCAGCGCGGTGCTGACACGGGTTGTGGTGTGTGCGCAGGTGTGGCAGTGCGATGATTGTGAAGCCACGTTTGACGGTCCGACAGGGTTCGCCCAGTTCACGGCCCACGTGAAGCGGCGCCACCTGCGGCGCTGCAGCGTGCGCCTGTGTCGTCTAGACGCGTGCCCCACGTGCCGGCGGCGCCACGCCACGGGCGCCGTGCTGGAGTGGCTGGGCCAGCGCTCGGGCGTGGACGTGATCGAGCTGAGCGATGACGAGGTGGTGATCGGCCAGGGCCGCAGCGAGATCACCATCACCAAGGTGGCGTGCGCGCCGGGCCCGAAGCGCTTCAAGCAGCGCCTGCAGCGCGCCAAGCTGCAGGTCATCGAGCTAGACGACTCTCCCGCGAAGGCGGACGCCGACGACTCTCTCACGGCCGTCAAGGAGCGCTTGCGTCGACGCAAGAGCCTCGAGATCAGCCAGATCGACTCTGACGGCTCGCCCCAGCCCGCCGAGGACTTGCCGTCGAAAAAGCGCCGGAAGCTGGCCGACGACTGAAGTGGCCGTCGTCGTGCGTCGATGTTCGTGTAGCTTTATCTGTGTGTGAAGAGTAGGACCTGTTTCATTTCCCTAGACCTTTAATAATTTATGTAATGAACTGTAAATATTAGCTACTGTGTGTCGATAGGTAGGTTAAGGTTTTGTGGTCGAGCTGGAGGATTGATGCCTGTGATTTACCTAGCTTTTACAGACGTTTGGACAAAGTGGGCATCCTTTGTAGGCAAACTTTTATGACTGTTGGAACCATAGAACCTGTGTGAAGTTTTGGAGTTTCAAAATGATTTACGAATTAGGCTATTGGATCATTACATGTTGCAGCAAAAATTTATAACGTAGAGACTCTAACCTGAAATGCATTTCCATCTGGATTGTGTGCGATTGTCTTTTTGGCAAGTGAGACTTAACGTTTGGAATGTTTTCTAAGTGGGTGTAGAACGTAATTTAATTATTGCCTTGTCAGGCCTCGGTGAATGATGAATCACATGAAATTGTTTGTGAGGGAATAAAATAGTTAATGTTTCCAACTATTGTCAGTTTCTTTGCTAGTGAACATTTCAAGTAAAATTATTTTATGTTGATTTTTCAATAAATGTATGAAAATTTTTACTGTATGAACACATACATTTGTTTTGAATATGGTGTTTGATGGACTCGTTACCAGACATCAAACACACAGTTTGGATTTCCTAGGCTTTGTTTTCAGACATGTTTTCATGTTGCACATGAGAAACTCTATAACTACACTATAATTTGGATAGTCTGTTCTCGAAGTAGTTATATATTTCCGGTCGCTCCCTGTGAGACACTGTGCGTGGAACTGGCTGGAGCAAGCTGGTAGTCATATGTGCACATCAGGTCTGTGCTTTCTTAGTTAAATGTGTGAATCTGAAATACAGTTAAGAAAAGGTAAGAGTTTTGTAAAGTGTACACTTGTTAACAATACTGACACACTTTTAATTTGCTGTCATCTGTAGGATTTATCGGTCAGTTTCATTGCGCTTCTTTTAATGCCAAAGATTTACAATAAGGTTTAATTGAATTGCGTTATCATGAGATAAATTTTAAGTTCTTTGTGTAAATTAAATTTTGTTTACAGTTTCACTGATTTGGTTGATCAGCTAATTTGTGGTTAGTCTGTGTTTCTATTTGCATTGTCCATTCTGCCATTGTTTGAAAGAGATTTTTTTAATTGTTGGTCTGTTAATATCAAATATATATAATAATACACCGCCAAACACCGAAGTGTGTCGATATTTTGCATAATGCCGAAATGCAAGGCAAAACACAAAATTCATCTCTTATTACCTCATTCTGTCTAATAAAAAAGATATAAATATTTAGTATATGCTTTTATTAAAAAAAAACCTAAAATGTTCTATACTAAGTAAAAAAATGTTTAGTTTCTATGTATGAGGTTTTTTTTACAAAGTAAAAAAAAATATTAGCAGTCAGTATCAGATTCCAAACAGACATAACTTAAGGAGGGGTACACAGAGAGATCTCTTAAAGAAATGTGCAAGTATAATTATTTTGGTTTTGTCATAAAGTGCATGTGGATTTTTTGAATTATGTTGATAGTATTGAAGTAATAAGATAGTAATAGTTACAAAAAGTAAAATTTAAATTTGGAAAATATGTAGGCACTCAAATTAACTCAAACCATACCATGAATCAAATAGTTTTTTTCAGACTGCTTAAAATGTTATGCAAGTTTATAACTTCCAATAACGCTATTTATAATTCTTTAAAAATAACTATAACATGGAAAATGGCATAATGTAAAGCTATCAAAACTTTTCTGTAGAAATTGCACTAAAAAATGTTTAGCTATGCTTTTTTTTTTTTTTTAATTTTTATAATTTTATCATAAACTAAGGAACATTACAAAAGAATATTTAAGGTTATAGTTTCAGTTTTTTAACTTACTCTCATCAGAATAATGTAGTATTGTTTTATGTAAACATTTTAAAAGTTGTACCACAAATTATTGAAGCAGTTTATCAACATAATTGTGCTTGAAATGTACTTATTGAATGATGGTAATCACTAAATACATTATTTTTAATGATGGAATTTGATTTTTTATAACATAGTCTTGGCTCTAATTATAAGAAATTTCTAAAAACAAAAATTTAAATGGATGTATAACAAAAAAGAATTAGAAGGAACTTCTTTGTAAAGAGGTGTTGTGGACAGGTACTGGCTGTTAGGTGTGGGGGGTGTCACTTCTAAGCCGTCATGTTGGGGACACCTACTTACGCCAGGCGAGAATACTACTGCAGTTTACAGCATGCAAGCTCAGCTTGGCGATGATAGTTGCACCTTGTCGCGCGGTGTTGGACCACTGTCGTGTGAATGGAAATGCACAGGCAGTCTGTCTGGTTTGGTGCGCTCAAGCGGGTTCAGCCTTGTTTTACAAAGTCTCCGATGTGTGATTTAGACACGTTAAAGAAAAAGGATGTCTTTAACCAGGCTTAAAACAAGTAATTGCATGTGAAAGTTCCGAATGCGTGCTTAACATTTTTTTAAGTTAATATGTTTTCTGAGTTATTGAAGTCACAGGTAGCTTTTATTGTACGTCGTCGCGTTTGTATTGATTTTGTGTTAATGTATTGCCCGGGAGTTGTGTTGTATCAACCAGGGCATGCACGTGAAGCCGGCTAACGGACTTTATCGTTGACCAGCGACGCTTTGTGTGGATAAATGTTCAACTGGGCAAATTGCAGGTAATAAGCTTTCACTGTGCTATATAATTCAATAAACAGCTACAACGGTTATATTCGAACTGTTTCTTTTTTGTGATTTGTGCTTTAAAATTAAATTTTAATCATGTTAGCTTTGAACTGTTACACGAGAATTTTATCACTTTTATCAGTAGCATTCAAATTTTACAAAAAAAAATATATTTATTGTATAAGGTGTAGAATTTTGATTTAAAAGAAATATTTTTTGTCAGAGGAAAACAAATTTGCAGTGTTTTTTTACCTGATATTTAACAGCCCGGGATCTACTGCAATTGCTAAGATCAAACTTTTTTGTCGCTTCAAAGGTTGTGCATGTCATTACCATGAGTCATCTAAAAGATTAAATAACATTTATTACCATTTGTTTTAACAAAATTGGAATTTCTCATTTGTTTTCATTTTTTAATCACTAAAATTTTTAACTTTTGAGTACATTTAAAAAGAAGTTTACAGGATTGTGTGCTTTAAAATCATGTGTAAAGTACATTTGAAAACATTAAAAATTGTACCTGTGTGTTATTCGTAGAGAAAAAAAGCATGTAGACTATGGGGCTGATAACGAACACAGTTCGACATGCGACCAATAACAGGCTGCTGTAATATTTTATGAATTAAAAGAAAAAATTGGATTTTATCATCTTGTGATGGACATTTGTAATTTCTGTTGGGAATTTTGAAGCACTGGGATTTTATTTTTACCATAAATTAGTTCTATATTTTTTTTGCTAAGTAGTTAATATGATACATTTCAAACAAATATCTTTTTTAGTCTTGGAAATCTTGAAAATAATATTTTTTTGTTTATTCTAAAAATAAAAATATCTTTGGTTGAATATTTCTGTTCCTGCTTCTGTTTTTACTCATGGGGGGTCCCCCCCCCCCCCCATTCCAGACACTCGAGATCTAGACTAGGATGTGATAAAACTTGGTTTTGACCATTCACTTCTTTGTTTTGTTTTGTGTTAGGTTTCATGCGAGGAAAATCTTCACAAACTGAAATAAAATCACTATATGGCTTGTGCATTATGCTTTAAAACAAAACCCATGCTTGTCTAATGATGACTACATTAACTTTGGTTTAGTTTTTTTACTGTGTTTTATGTTAATGTAACTGAATCAACAAAAAATAAATAAAAAGCTTAAATTATTACTTTTGTATACATCCATGCAAATCTTAATTTGTTTAAAAAATTGCATTTATACATAATGTATTTTATAGTTATTTTTGGTGAGTTTGATTATATTGTGCAAGTTTGTATCTGCTCTTGAAATAGCTGATCATCATGTTGATGGCTGTGCGGTGCCCATGACAGGTCAAAAGTTAAGTTGTTGAATGGAAACCAAATTTTTTTTGAACAAGCTGGTGCTGAGTTAGTTGCAGTTAGTGCTATTTAACTGTATGCTAAGCACATGGTTTCTTTATGATTCATGTAAAGTTGTGAGTGAACGATGGATACTAGAGAATTTGCATAAAAATTAGCAAATACAGTTGAATCTCATTGTGCACAACGTACCTGAAAGACCTTCTCAGTTTTGGTATTTGATCATGGAGTACTAAATACTTACCTGTAGAGATTTGAAAATATAAACTGTTTCGAACTGATGTTCTAAGTGACTCATTATTTGTTGGTGTTGCAGAGCTGTTTTAACACACCAAACCACATTGGCAGCACGCTGTACACCACGTCTGGTTTAATGTTTCTTACATCCAGTCATTTTCTTTGCTCCAAACTGCATGTTTTTATTAATTGTAAAGAATTGTTTTATTATTTCAATAACAGTACTCTGTTAATTGCTTAACAAATTAACAATTTTTAAAGTGAAGTGCAACTATAATGTTTCAGAATCAGTGTTGTAATAGTGTGGCTCATTTGGGTTTTTAATACATATTCTGAAGTCAGTAATTTTCAGGTTTTAACTTATGAGTTTGAACTATCTCATGTTCATCATCCTTCATCTTGTTTCATATGTCATGTGTCCTGCACAGCAGGTCAGAGGTTGCCCAAACTTGTAATGTAGTTATTTATAAACATTTTTACTGGGGTGTGTCAGTATTGGAGAACAGAGTATATACTTTCTATTATTTTGTTTAATGTTTTGCATCATATGACTGCATTTAGCTAGTGACTAGCTTATGCAAGATAAATTGTGTGAAATTATTTACATTGCATATTGTAGTCTGTGGAATTGTTGGTTTTGCTTCTGTGGTTCTTGAAAAAGGAAAAGTTGTCTTCGTATTGATCCATGGAAAGTGGCGCACAGGCCTGATGGTAACACACATTATGTACTATGGTTTAAATGAATAGAACTCTTGTGTGGTCTTGTGTGTCGATTGTATTTTCACAACTGTACTATATGTCAACATGAGGGAGCGAATAAGGTGTAAATAAAATTGTCTGTTCCAAAATACACAACAATTACGATACAGCTTTATATAAGCTCACTGTTACTTTTGTCTGAATGGAAATTTTGTTTATTAATTTACAAAATCTCTTATGTCTACAGTAAATTAAGTAGTTCTTTTGGATTATAACTACTTGGCTTCATGTTGAGGACACCTTTGTTAAAACAATTTCCATCTTTATTAGATAATGTGTTTGTTTTACTCAGTTTTTATGTTTTTTACTTGTATATGAAACCTAATAGCACAATACAGTATTTATTTAATGATAAATCTATTTTTTGTGTTCGGTTGCGAAGTATGGAACAGTGACACTGGTACAAGGTAACTCACTTGTTTACGTTTGGTCTGAAAGAAGAATACTGTTGTATTCACTTGGATAAGCTTTGCACCCCTAACATTTACACCATAGCCAAAAAATATTCTGAATAAGTGCTGCACCAAATTTTAAAAAACACAACTTGGGAATATATGTGATTCAAGTTTCTATTAAATGTTTCTTCTGGACTATTGTCGGTACCAGTGTTGATGTCTGTCAGTTATTTTTTTGTCATTTTTTTTTCTTTCCGCACGAGTACTATTAAATGCATCAATATTTATATGAAAAATTTTAATGTAAAAACACGTCTCTAGAGACATTGGACAGTTGGGATGTTTAAAGTTTCTTGAAAGTCTGAAGTTGCATTGAAGCTTGTCGATTTCGGTTTGAAGCTATTACAGTAAAACCACCATTAACTAATATTTTATTTAACGAAAAACCCCATGCAACTAAATAAAATTTTGGTCCCGCCGAACCTCCATAAGATCAATGCTGTTTTAACCTCTAAATACCGAATTTTATTTGTTCCGAAATAGTGAAATTCCCTTTACAACGAACTGCCGCTTTTGAAAAACACACAAAAATAAACATATCCTACAAGACATTCACTAATTTTTTTGCATTCACTGCTTAAAAATACGTGCGTATAACCTTAAAATAATTTGCACCATTGCGGAAGACAATAAATAAACAAAGCATCATGGATAACACACGTTGTGTATACATGCCACACTTTGTTCAAAATGGCGGGTACAATTAGCGCTAGTAGCGGAAACCTCTCGTACAATCGCTCTGGCAAGACGAACAACTAGTATATTTTGTGTTTCTATGGTTAAAGATGTGCACACGCAAATATTTTTAACTATGGTGTAGTACAATTTCCGTTTTTTCAGTTTTCACTGTTGTTTATTTATTTCCACATGTAGTTATGGAAATCAACACGGTACTACTGTAAAATGAATTCTAATCCTAAAAAGCGGCGACAGATTGACGTAAAAATAAAATTAGAAATTTTAAATGCAGTTGATGAAGGTGGAAAAAAAAAGTGATATAGCTAAACATTTCGACATCCCGGCGTTTACACTTTATACCATATTATCCAACTGGGAACAGATCGAAAACAACGCTTCTCTGGTAGGAACAAATCGAAAATGTATGAAAGTTTGTAAAAATGATGATTTGGACAAGATACTTTTTGACTGGCTAATGGAGGCTAGGGCATCAAACATAGTCTCTGGGCCGATTTTACAAGAAAAGGCACGCCAGGAAGCACTGGGGATGGGAATTGATAATTTCCAAGCATCAAATGGTTGGCCATTAAACAAGTGTATTCTATGTACTTTTTCATGTTTAATTCCTCATATCGTATTAAACAGTCAGAAAGTCAGTTCTAGCCATTTATGTGAAGCTTTATGATGACTAGAAATATATCGTGCGAAACCTCCATTTAACAAACCCCTTTACAACAAACACAACAAATTTTGGTCCCTTGAGACTTGTTAAATAGAGGTTTCACTACCAAGAATTACAGTTAGTCTTGTGACTTCATTCAACACTGGTGTAATGATGATTGACGTAATATTACTTAATTTTTTTACAGTAAAACAAATCCCCTCCCTCTCCACCAAAAAATTCCAAAATAATTTAAATTCATCATTTATGGTAACAAACGTCAGTGGCAATCTTGTGTTTCCAATTTAAAATTATTTTTGGCCAACGTGACATGATTATAAATAAAAAAAGCATGTTTTGTTGTGCGCTGAGAAAACTTTAAAGTATTAACTAACTGAAATATTTGGTTCATCTTACACTTATTAAAGCAATGCAATAATTACTTATAAAGAAATATATTTTTGAACTATCTGTATATGTTTTAACGATGAAAATTTCTGATATCAGTTAGCCATCCTGGTAGTATCAACATGTTATTGTGCGTGTCCAAATTTACAGTTCAGTATTAAGTTATGTAAACTTTAAATTTCTGTTACAAATGATTATGCTGCATTGTTGATAAGATGTGAAGGTTTTTGTGGTCCGAAAATGATATTTACGTTAGGATTTTAGAAGTGGTGGATGCTTTTTTTTTCCCCTTCATGCACTAAAAATTATATTAAATTTTCTAAAATGTGACCTGTGTATTAAAAGTACAAATTTCTGCTGGAAATGGTAAGTTAACAATATTTCTGTTTGTGTTAATGAACAGTTCCAACACAATATTTGGCTGTTCAATTTGTTTGGCATCAAAACTCACAAACAGTTGATAATTTTTGCACCTGACTGGTGAAATATCAATCCATACATTCTGCAATATCATTCTGATTTATGTCGATGTTAATAATGAGATATAATGGACGTAATATTGGTTGCACGCAAGCTTGATCATGAAGGTGACTATCTTATTCCCAGTACAAGCAACAATTTTAAAGTATGCAGGTGAATGTAATATATTTTTTGACAGGAGTGATGGTAAAAATACTTGTATCTGTAAAACTTGTAGAAAGGTTCTGGAAACATCTTGTGAGTAATGTTTATTCAAAATAATTTTACTAATTTGTATTTTAAAGCCGTTGAGAATTACCTGCTCGTTTAGCAAGTTGAAGAGAGCTTAGTTGAAAAGCTGCACACCGTGTCTTGAAATTATGCCATTTAGACCATTTTTGAATTTTGTTTAAGGCATAGATGAAAAGGCCTAGACTGCTTCACTCATACTATTTTTGAATGCTGTGTACTGGCGAACCTCGCAGCTGCAACAGATGTCACATGACGTGGGTACCCGGGGGTTGTAGGGGAAGCGTGTCACTCAAATTCTTTCTTTCGTGTTTCTTACTTCTGAAGATTTTCATCGATGGTAATAGTCAACAGAAGCTCCGACTGAAAACTAATACCATGATTTGACATAAGAATGACTGGAGTATCTTATTTGCAGAATAAAACAAAAAAAAAGTTGAATCTAAAAGAAACTAGAATAGCAGATGGTTAGATGTAGTTTTTTTTATTTTATGCAGCTCATAGCTATTTCAGTACAGCACAGACAGTAAAAAACATGTATCTGTTTTTTATCATTAAATTTAGTTTTCAGATTTATTTATTGTACACCAAGAACTGAATTGATTTTATGATAAACAAGGTTCAAAAGGAGGAGGTAGTGTTATAACTCATTATTCATAATTTGAATTGATATTAATAATTACAAATGTCATGTATAAAGGTTTTTTTTTATCACAGGCAGCTGTTAAAGCAATTTTAGTTGTGCTATTATACTTTTGATAATGCTTATACCACTGAGGTATTTTCTAAAAATTTTGCTTTTGATTGCTACTTACAGTTTAAACAACTTACAAGAAGAATTAAATTATATTAAGGAAAAACACTTTTATCACATTAGTTACGTAGTCTTGCAGAAATAATGTTTTATTTATTATTCCTTTTTATTTTATTTAATATTTTGACATGGCCGCGGCCTAACTGTCCTTATGCTAAGCGGGGGTTCCCGTTGATACATGTACTGAGATTAATGTTTGGGTGCCACCGTGCAAGGGGCACGGACCTGGGAGAGACTTTTTCAGGGCTGTGACGTTGCCCATGTGAGGAGTGATTTTAACCCCCCACTCCCCCCCCCCCCCCCCCCTTGCCAATCCTAGTACTCGCCACTGGCCCGCTCTCAGCGTCGGGTACGCTCTTCACCTACGCCAGGGGTAGACAACCTGGAAATGTAGGTGATCTACTGTTAAGTCGCCACATGTTGAAATGATCTACTGTTCTGTTTTATTGATTGTACATAAACAAGTTTACTTTCACACATTTACAAAATAGTCTTTCTATTTGGTTTTTCCTGGTCGTTTTAAAATACCCTACTTTTTATGGTTACAGTGCATAAATAAATAATTATAGAAATAACTGAATTAAATGATGTCTGTTAGTTATAGACGAAACACTAAAAATTAAAATAACATTGAAAAATATCTCCACTTAGTGGGAAACTTGGCAGGAACTTTCCTTAACAATAGCTTTGATGTTTGGTGAATAGCTGGTTACACTGAGACGAATGCATGATTCCAAATGTTCATCAGTTACCCTACTCCTATACTTATTTTTGATGAAGTTCATATTGGAAAATGAAGACTCGCATAGGTACGTTGAAGCAAACAAGGCTCTCACTCGAAGTGCAACATCAGTGAGCACTGGATACTTCTCTTGAGGAATGACTTGCCAACAGGTCTTTGGCTCTGCAACACTTTTCACACGCAAGTAATTTTTCAATGTAATAATTTTGAGTTCTGTAGCAGTTCTATCAATGTTGAACGTTGTCTCCATTGAGGAAGTACACTCCTCAAGATTCAGGTTTGCCCATGGAAAAGAGACAAACTGGGATATCAGAGAAATCTTTTTGAATTCTGAAAATCTGGAGTCATAATCATTTTTCAAATATGAGAAAAGTTTTACATGTTCTTCTCTTTCATATGGTGTCTCCAATGCTTCTACTTGAGCTTTCAGGGTAGGAAATTGCCTTAAATCACCACCTCTTAGGCTTTTCTCCCAAAATTTAAGTTTTTCAATGAAAGAATCTACTTCAGATATCATTCAAACATTTCCCTATCTTTCCCTTGAAGTTTAATGTTCAAATCATTGAGTTTTTTTTGTGAGATCAACCAAGAAAGCTAAATTATGAAGCCACCTTGCATCCTCAAGAAGATTTGCCATGGAGTGTTCCTGTTCTTTCAAAATTGCTGTAATGGCAGGTAGCAGTTCAATGAATCATTGAAGAACTTTGCCCTTACTCAGCCAACGCACCTCACAATGCAGAAGTAGCTCTCCATACTGCAGTTGTAATTCATCCAGCAAATCTTTGAAGAGTCGTCTTTGGAGAGGATGGGCCTGTATTTTGTTAACAATCTGCACAACTACTTTCATGGTTTTATCGTGACTAGGGATGTAAGGGAACGAACAAATTAATTGTCGGAGTGGGCGCCACCACGTGATGTGAGCACGTGGACTTGGCGGAGACACTCTTCAGGGCGTGACGTGACCCGTGTAGGGCTAGGCTCGGTTCCCTTAGCATGCGATATCATTGCAGTGGGCTCTTCAGGTGTCCCACACGCCTCGAGGTTCAGGAGCAGGGACACGTTGACGTCGTCCGACCGAAGGCCACCCTAAAGCCCGACCTGCAACCGCCAGTATTCAACCCCGCTAACGGAATGCGCCCCTAGCCATGGCCCACCCGAGTCAGGCGAGCCACCAGCAACCAAGGTAGAACGTGGCCCCCTAATAAACAGACAGACATTACAGCCGACCATGTTGCAAAAACAAACACAGAATATTAAACAATATTACGTATAAATTAAAAGTTGATTAACGAAAGTGCGACGTAGGAGTGCCCGGGCACTCACGTGTGTGAGTGTCCCCCTGGTGGCCTTCTGCCCAGATTAGTTAATTAACCCATGTGACATAATTATTAAACCCTTGTGTTGCGTTATTAACCCCACCAGAGCAGTCCGGCAATAGACGAACAGTCGCTGGTGTGACGTATAATTTAAAGGACATAATTCGTAAACATACTAACTTTAAATTGTAGAAGGGATGAGAAATGTTAATTTAGCCTTAATAATTAATGTAGGAATTTAGCGCCCTTCAATTCTCTTATTAACGTATTACATTAGAAAATAACGTAATGAGGTCAACCCTGGCGCGAGGGGCACTGAGCCTCGGCCGGACGCCATGACATGACGTCAGTACAGCGCGACTCGTGGACCGGGGCGGACGCACGTCCCACGGAGAGACATCATCCATTGTCTGCATTGAACTCACTTCTGGTAATTATAGTCACTTCCTCGAAACCTCTTTTTACTTATCTCTCCGTGCGTACCCGGTCCAATTTTCGGTCCAGGACTTAATCCGGCCGCATAACTTTTAAAACCCCCTGCACCACACTTGGTCTGCGGGGTAGTTTCAGTATACGGCACGGGCCACCTCCCGAACCACAGAACTTGAACTAAAATCAGTCGGCCCGGCGCTAACACCACCCCGTAAGGGAACTTGGACGAATTTAGCTGCGGTCCGCGCTCCACTACAGTGGACGCGAACACCGCCTTGAGACATTGATATACGGGATTGGCCGCCTCCAATCGCCCTCACCCCTCTTTTGAGTAACCAGGCTCAGAACCGCCTAGTGCCACGCTAATACGTAATAATTAGTAATTTTGTGCGACGTCTTGAATCTGGAACGTCTTTAGTAAACTTGTGCGACGCGCCACCAAGTAACATTCAGTAAACTTGTGCAACGTCTCATCATGTAACATTTTTGGTAAACTTGTGCCACGTCTTATTACGTAACTTTCAGACTAACTTTGTGTAATTGTGTAACTTCTGTATTGTGTGACGTCACCCTCTGTACGATGTGGTTTGTAATCAACGGTATTACACCAAACCCACAGTCGCATGAATAAACGACGCACGTCATTTGTTGCACTACTTCAGCGCCTAATCAATTAAACATACGAATCCCAATCACCACCAAGTAGGGAATTCCTCATATCCCACGCAACACCGCCGACGATCCTAGTGGGCCACGCAGGGCAATCGACCCCACGACCCACCTATCGACTAGAAACAGAGCTAGTCTGGCGCCCATCCGGAAACACTACATCGACAACAGCCATTCCCGCTAGGAGCCGCACCGGGACTCGAGCCCGAGACCCCGGACGACGGCAAAATATGTAAAAATATGATCGTGTAAAACACAGAGGAATAATCAACTGTCAAATGTCAGGACTGAGATTATTTGTCAGAATTGTTTGATGAAAGCTTTCAAACTAGCAATAGTTCTAATGAAGGAATAGCCCAGTTAAAATATGCTAAAATTTCGCTCGTAGTCGAATTAAATCCGATATTTTTGTTACACTTTACACGTATTTAGTAGTGTCCAGGGGAATTAAAATCAAAAGTCCTGATGAATAGGAAGTGAGGTAGAGTCAGAAACTAGAAAGGATTTTCAAAAAAAATAGGCATTTGTTTTTGATTTTTACAGAAATATCTCGTAAATGAATAACCTTAAAAGAAAATGTTTTTAATAAAAAGAATAAAAGAGCATTAAAAATCCTATAAAAGATTATTTTAACTTTTTTCATATCTCCAATTTTGTTTGAGATAGTCTCGCTTAAAAAATGAGTTTTTATTTTATTTTATCTCAAACATTTTTCCTATAGCAACTGACCTATATATTTGTGAACCGTGCCTCTCGTATGCCAAATGCTGTCACTTGACTTTACAAGACATGTTTAAGCTAGAGTCTATAATGACCCCAGAATTAAATGAGGATTCACTGATAAGTTCTTGAGCGAGTGGACCTTGGGGATGACTGCAACTGCATCTGCTCATCATTGAAGAGTTATGCGGTACACATTTTATATCTTTGAACAACTTGATTTCTCACAATCTGGAAGAAGTAGGGATGCCACAGATTAATATAACATCTCTGCTTAGTTAAATAATCACCCACCATTTCCTGGATCACAACAAATCATGTCTATAGCACCTGGACTAGTAGGGGATGCCATAGTTACCTTTTTCAATGCTATAGTAATTGGCAAGCAATCAATACAGAGTAATGTTGGAAAAATTCTAATTAAGCATTGTCACGAAAAGATCAAGCTCTCCCTCTGGCGAATATTAGTTACACTATTACTTTCAATTGTAATAGCTCATTTATCATTTGTTAGTTTTCCAGAGGATAACGATGAAGTGAAGAAAAATAGGAAGACTTGATCATGTATATGCTGTACGAGTTGGCTCCATTTCATTTAGCTCTCTTTGACGAAGCTGGGATACGCAAAACCAAGAAAGCAACCCTGTACGTTTTAGTTGACAAGGGAGAATTTGGACTTGGAGAACGCTGACTTTGTTCTTAATGGTGGATTCTTACTACACAGTCATATAGCCGACAAGTGGTACTGATTCATCTATTTGCCCAAAATATGTCAATTACATTATCATTTCCTATTTATCATGACTGTTGATGTGACATTCCGTGCAGACCACTGAACAATTGAAACACAAAATCATAAACATCGGATTGAATTTAAGCACAGAATATATTTTGACTGGGCTAGAAGTCTAACACCTCATGTTTAAATGAGTACCTAATTTTTAGAATCTCAATATAAGTGTCTTCCAGGTTAATTTTTTTCTGGATGCATAATAAAATATTTTGGAATTTAAATTGTTCATAACTTAGGTAATAATGGTAGAATTCAATGCATTTTAAACAGTTTTATCTACTTAGAAACGTACTGAGGTGGTTGTGTGGACCAATTTTTACCACGTTTTTGTTTTTATTTTTGTATAAAACAAAAGTTCGAACTTATGTTTTTCTTACACTAATCCACTTACAAAGTATGTTCTCTGGTAAATAACAGCAAAATTTTTCACATGATGTTTTTTGACAGCGATCATTAAGCTACTAACATCTTAATATTATAAAGTAATAAACAGAAGAAATACTAATGCACTTTTAAATTGAATCATATATTTTAAACTCAACACTGGCTGTAGGCCTGATACAAAGTTATTAGGAGCTAATTTTCACGTTACTAGGGTACACAATCCCTCTGTCTTCTCACGGGGTTTCGTGGCTCTCAAAGGCAGTGGTAAGAGTAACATTATAGTTTTAAATTAATAATTTGCTTTTCATAATATGTATAGTCTAAATGAACAAACGTAACCAGTTTTATGTAGTAACATTGACGTGGTTGTGCGCTCCTTACTTTCACATATCTGTCTCTGCAGGGGAGATCACAAGTCCCATTTAAATTGAAAGTAGCATAAGCAAAGAAACGAACCTAATGAACATACGTTTGGCATTTCCAGAGCATACATGAGGTAATTATAAAATTATTTTTGTTGCAGGTTGTGTTAGAAGCTTAAAATAATGCATTTAATTTAAAGAATTGTGTTGCATTAGTATTTTTTATGGAAAGAAAAGGAATTGAAGCAATTTCCTGAAGTCTAATGATGCAAATAAGTAGACATAAGTTTTTATTCTGCAAGTGTTGCAGATACAATGACACAAAGAGTTTCACACTAAAATAGTAACGTTTCATCAACTGTACAAAATATTTTTTTGCACCTCTAGTTTCACTCTTACACAAGGACAGAAAAGTATTCCCAGATAATACTAATAATCTGTACACCTGGAGTTGGGCTACCACCCTGTGGCAGGATGTCTTATCTATCCTCTATCCTCTCTCCTTCCCTTCATCTACCATCACCATTTTCCTGAAAACTCCTTATCTTGCGACATAAGAACACCTTGCACACACAAAAATAACTACTGTTAAAATGATTGGGTAGGGTATTACATTAAAAAAAAAAATGTGTGTTACATTCAAGGTCATTTATTTGCTGCACACAAAAAAAGAGAAAATAGTTTACAGTACATCAGTTACTTAACAGTAATAACTCGTTATGTGCAATTATTATATTGTACTTCTTATACTTGCTTATCACATGTGCAAGTTAGTGCAATATGCATACACAAAAATATAGCAAGATGTAAAAAATGTAGAAAACATTTTTACATTGAAGTGGTCAAAAGTATTTTATGTTGGCATCTTTGATAGCCTATATCAAAAGCACGGTACATGGCAAACATCTACAACAATTCAATACAAAAAATTCATGCTGCATGTTATGTGGCATTAGGTGCTTAACAACAAAATCACTTCAAGTACCTATATGTACAACTTTTAGCGAAAAATTAGCATGAACATACAAACAATAAAAAACAAAACATTTCAAAATAACTATAAGATCATTATTGATAATTATATACAATTGATAAATAGTGACCAATAATAGGGTAAAGGCAGGTAAGAGTGCGCAGTCCCTAAGAGCGCGCAGTATTAATATATAGAAGTTGGTAGCACTGGCGAGAGAAGTCGATAGGTGGTTCCTTGAAGCTTGTGTGTGTGTGCTTTACTGCGCTAAGAAAATTTGTAGAATCGGTTTATTTCGTATGTAAGAGGTAAGAATAACATTTGCTTTCTCCTGATGTAAATATGAATAAGAGTATAATAGTCTTTGTAAGTAATACATCAACGAGGTACCGCGAATCATATTATGGTAATCCGAAGCTTAGAGTCTATTGTTTACGATAACGTGGTAACGGGTGGCCAAAGTGAAGGCTGCTGCTATCTGTTGTACAAACGTTGCACTTGTGTGGGTGCCTCTAAGAGTGCGCAGCAATGCGTTCTCTTAGAGGCCGAATTGTCTACTGCGTACTCTTGGAGGCCGTTTATGAATGGCAAAATATTACTTTTACAATTCAACTGTTTCTTTTTGCAGAATTTATTTCACTGACGAAAATGACCTCCAAAAAGTATACTAGAAAATTAGGTTCGTGCCTTCTGCAAAAGGCAAGGTTTGGCACTACGTACTTCGGAGAAATGTAGTTTAGGGAGAGCCATTAGATTTAACAGGGTTCAGCGCAGGAGATTTTTTTGATAACTTGGCCAGTGTTTGTGCTAAAAATAATATTTTCCGGCTCATCGAAAATTCAATATGGACGAGTCTGGTATCCACTGCACCCAATCACATTCCAAAAGTAATTTCTCCTAAAGGGAAAAAGGTAGTTTGTAAAGTTTCTTCAGCTGAAAGAGGTCAAACAGTTACTGTCGTGTGCTGCATGAGCTCCACTTGTACGTTTGTTCCTCCAGCCATGATCTTTGCCAGGAAGACGATGAAACCTTAACTGTACACAAATGCACCAGAAGGAACATTGCATATGATTTCTGATACTGGGTAGGTACATAACACGGAACTTCTTGTAGAGTGGCTGAAACATTTCTATGATTTCGTGAAGCCAACAGAGAAAGATCCAGTGCTACTGATATTGGATAACCACGTATCACACTGCAGTATTGAAGCCGTAAATTTCTGCAGAGAACACTTCATAACACTGCTGTCACTACCACCACATGCTAGCCACAGACTGCAGCCACTAGACGTCGGTTTCTTTGGGCCTTTAGAGAAAGCCTTTGCTCAAGAAGCAGAAAAGTGGTTGGTGGTTCATCCAGGGAGGGCAATCACCCAGCATGACATTGAAAAAATCTTCACATGTGCTTACACGAGGGTAGCAACGATGGAAAAGGCAATAAATGCTTTTAGATCAACAGGTATACATTTTTTAAATCCCGATAACTTCATTGATGAAGACTTTGCACCTGCTGACGTGACAGACCACCCTCAAGAGCAACTGGACGTCACTGAAGAAGACCCAAACGCACCAGAAAATTCAACAATTCTTGAAACTTATGAACCCCACACTCAAACTGATGATCTGGCAGAACACGATTCCGTTGCGGAACTACAGCGAGTTCCACCCTCAATGATAACACCTACCAATGTGTGTCATTTCAAGGAAACGAAAAGTGGCAGGTAAGAAGTCTGAAATAATGTCTTCATCGCCATTTAAAAACTCTCTTCTGGTAAGCAAGACGTCTAAGAAAATTCAAACAAGAAAACAAGTAAAGAAGGCAGTACAGTTCGACAATCCCGCTGTACCAGCTGTAGGCCTACATGCAGTTGAAGAAGAAATTGAAGACAATGTTTTTTTGTCCAGGTTGCGATGAACACTATCAAGAACCGATTTTAGAGGATTGGGTACAGTGCGGCAAATGTAAACAGTGGTGGCACGAAAATTGCTCAAGCTATGAAGGGTCTGGACACTTTAAATGTGATGGGTGCTGATGCGTACTCTTGGAGGACACTGTGCGCACTCTTAAGACACCAGTCCTCTAAGAGTTCGCAATTTCAATTTATGCAAAACTTATGTTTTTCAGTTGCAAAGGATTTCATAGCTGCTTGTCTAATATGTGTTTTGTAAACTTTAAGTAATAGTGTTTCATTTATTATAATTACTTTTTGTGTAATACTTAATATCTTAAGTTTACAATTAAAAACAACTTAAGTGCGTACTCTTGAGTGCCTTTACCCTAATATCACTTGACTCATTCCATTGAATGTTAGGTGATAAACTCATCTCATCGAACATCAAAACACAAATTCTATCTCGTGGCTTAAGTTTCTGGACAGATTTCTTTAGATGATCAAACACAACATTGTTTATGCCTGGTTGAAAAGGAATTTTCCGAAGCATACCTGTAAGAACACTTCTTGATGGAGACTACACTACAGTAACTTGTATCCTTTAGGGGCCTGTTTAAAGAGAGACAGTGCCAACACCTTATTTTGCAAAGTGAATCTCCTCCCCTTCGGTTTGTGTCTGGACATCTCAAGTTGTGATGCAATAAATCTCTTTGCAATAGAAATCACTTTTAATTGATTGAAAATTTTTTCATCTGCCAACTTACTTGCAGACTTCAGTCTTCTCTTGAATGAGGTGTTTTTTTTGTGGTAAGTAGCAATACTCCTGTAATATCTTATATCTTGCATCTAAATACAATTTCTTGGCTTTTGGAGTCAAATTCACGGAACTGTGGACACCCAGAGCTCCAAGCAGTGGCCGACGACCACATTGAAAATTTAACTTCCTCCGTTTGGGGCCTGAAACAAATAAAATTAATTACAAACACTGAGCAACCCATGTGATAGTGTAAAAACTTTTGCCACACATGTGAAGCAGACGCTTCTGCTTCCAGCCGCAGCGCAGTGCTCCTCTCCTCTTTTCCCCTCCGTTCCCCCACCCTGCTGCCTCCTTCCCTCCCTTAATTTCCCCACTCCTGTCTTCTCCTTCCCCTCCCGCCGCTACACCAGCGCTCCTGGTGTAGTAGTTTCCAGTGCTATATTAGCACTCGTCGCTGTCTTCACTCATTAGGAGCTGTTGACAGTCCATTGGGCATCAGTATTGTCTTCCTCCGCAGCATTCAGCGAAGCCATGTCTGAATTCAACCTGACACCCTTGTTCTCGCGCAGTTACCGCGTCACTTGGTATCTTGGACATGGTCAATCGTATTACTATTTTCAGTCTTGCGTCCCTGTTAGTTTGTCTGTTTCCGTGCTTAATATTGCATCGTCGAGTGTCTTTTACTTGGGTCATACAAACTGCGTTTTGATAGCTTACCCTCTTTTCACGTCTAAGATTTTAGGCGACTGTGCGGGAATGCTGTGATGGCCAGCGACGCGACACGCCAAGCCACGCTTACACTTGCCTTAGTAGGGATCCTTGATAATTAAGAGCCCTCTGCTCAGCCTAGCGGCTCGCTGTTTGTATTAGTATTATCTTTAAACTATTCTTCTGTGCTCGATGCGTGATCTACTCTTTTGAATGTTTAATAAAACGCGATGCGTCACACATGTATATATGTGAGGTTTTGCTTAATAGTTGTGTAGGTTACTTGGTTCGTAACTGCTAGCCATGTCCTCCGCCCATAAATGAGTAAATTGTATTATAGTATCCTTATGCTAAACATACGTATCTAGATTTGTATTTCTTCATGACTCTATACGGATGTTATTTTGTTGTAAAATAACGTATTAAGAATTACTGTGTAAGAGCTTATAGCGGTATTGTGTAACATATATTGTTTAACAGTTTTATCTTATGTATAGCAATATGTAAGCATTCATTAAATCTTTACGTAAATTGTTATGTTGAAGCTGTTAAAGATCATCTATAATAAAATTCTATTTTTCCTAGCTTTTTCTTTGAATACGATACAAACTCCGCAAATTTAGGTCCCATAGCCTTCCTATATATATATAATTTCTTCTAGTGATATGTTCACTGGAGTCAGGCCATGTGTCTAGTGCCTAGGCCTGGGTTCACATGAACTACAACTAAGATTTACTTTATTAAAAACTGGTATTCTCATTGGGGCAACTTCTCCCCCAAAATTATTTTTACACTTAACCAAACCTGTTTCTTAAACTCACTTGCCAGACATCCCCTGTCAAACAGTGTTGTGACATATAATAAAAAATGGTTTTGAAAAAGTCTGTAGATATTGAAATTAAAAGGTTTTATTTAAATTAGTGATATCATTAATTAAGGTCTACAGAGTATAGCCTCAGAAACTAAATAATCAGGTATATATTCAGATAAATAAATATGGTATATAATGTATTATGAATTCTACCAATTAAAAAGAATTAAAATGTTTTTGTCACATACTAGTCTATAAGTAATGCAAATATGTGTCCTCTGTGTGTGTTTGTGTGTGTTTACTTTCTACAAGTAAAAAATTGTAATGTTTACTTACAGGTGTATTTATCATCCTCTTTAATAATGGACCTTTCCAAGCAGTTATTTTGCACGACCTCATGTGATGTACCAGTATCTGTAATAAGAAAATAAATACATAGGCCTAATGAAACCTGCATAATATGCTGACAGAATATGAAGATATTTTTTTCACTTGACACCTGAGACTTGGTCCACAACATATATTTGCCACAGAGTATAAATTATGCATTAACATTCCAAATGCATAGACTGAGGGCAGTATTCATAGTGATGCATCAAGACACCCTTTGAAATTATATTGACTTAAACAGTCTTGCTGCTCAAGACAGCATTACTTTATTAAAGTACCATTAATACCTGCACATTGTATTTTAATTTTTTGTGTGTGTTTTTACTAAAATATTAAACTGCATGAAAAGTATTTGTTATTTAAAATGAAATTGTAAAAAGTAGAACATAACAAAAAATGAAATTTTTTGGTTTGTAGTGAATTTGAACCATTTACCTGTGACTTCTTTTCACACAAAGTTACGTAAATATCAAGAAGTGTGTGTATGTAGTATATACAAAATACACTTTTTCAAAAACATTCCTTATTATAACATTTAAATTTGAACATGAAATAGCTTATGCAATTTAGTAAACATTTTGAAATTGGGGTTAAATATCATAAATATATAGTGTTCCATGAAAACACAAGCTTCTTCGCATAAAATGAGAAATTAATGTTTAAACATGAAATTATTACATGCAGAACAGTAAAATGTGTGGTTGTACACCTTCTAATCATGACAAATAAAATATCCATGAGAAAATTTATAACAATGTAACAAAATAATTTATGAGCTGAAAAAAAAAAATTAGTTGAAGACAATAAAGTGATAAGGAATACAAGGGCAATTAATAACAATTTATAATTTGAATCACAGCATGTTATGAATACATACAGTTTTTCACATGATGTACATTTTATATGTTATCTGAGACTGGGGCTCAGAAATACCTGATAGCAAACACTTATCGAGATGGAATGGAAGATACTTAGAAGTGTTTAGTGGTCAAGCCATTTACAAGCAACACTGAGCTGTGGTTACGTGATTATGTTTAAATTAGGATTATCTTATATGGCATGTATAACTTTCAGAATTTTCGAGATTTATTACCACTCAATTTTTCCCATAAAATGATAAATATATTCAAAAATGGTGTGACAAAGGCTGCTATGCAACTAATTGCATATTTAAATACACACACCTACACCCATACATACACTTAAATATAATATAATCAACATTGCATTTATCATTGCAATCATTATGTTCTTTGAACGTTAACGGAACAGACAT
Organism: Bacillus rossius redtenbacheri; assembly: GCF_032445375.1. Taxonomy (NCBI): domain Eukaryota; kingdom Metazoa; phylum Arthropoda; class Insecta; order Phasmatodea; family Bacillidae; genus Bacillus; species Bacillus rossius. The sequence goes on from NC_086344.1 coordinate 40,489,187, forward strand.
ATTAATAAAAATCAAAAATCATACCTGTTACTACAGTAGATTCTTCAGGTGGTTGATGATGCTGTTCAGTGGAAGCAGATTCTAAGACATTCATGAATAACAATGGACTACAGGTTGTCTGTATTCCATGTATAGGTGATACTGCTGATTCCTTGCTAATGTTTCTTCCGAGAGTATTTTGAGCTGTAAAAAAGGTACCAGTACATATATGTGTCATGACTGTACTGTAAGTTAATATGTTTTATGTAATGTTATATTGAAATAAATTTATATGTATTTAAAAAATGCACCTACAGTAGGTATAACTTGTACAATTTCTCAAAATTATCAAAACTTTATACTTAAAGATTTTTAAGTTACACATACTTCATACAGTCATTTACTTGAGTAGCATTTGCTTGGTAAGCAAATGTCAGATAATTTTTAAGCATTGTCATAATATCTTTGTAAATAATGTAGAATCCACAAAATTTCTAGCCTTACATTCTATATAGACAAAAATAGAAACTTGAAAAATCACGTACATAACATATCAAAAAAATTAACAACTGTGAAATTTTCACTGAAATATTTAGGTATCATTTTAGTATCTCAACCTACCCTGAACGTACATATTGCTTACTTTTGTTCTATTATGATGTACTACATAATCGTGTAGGCCTACTTGGGAAATTCAACAGTAAGTAAAAAAAAATTTTTCTTGTTACAGAAAAAAACTATTAGAATACTATGTTCAAAAATTAACATGAATCATGTTGGCCACTATTTAAAAAAATTAGTCACTGCCTCACATGTACTCGTACACACACACACACACACACACACACACACACACACACACACACACACACATATATATATATATATATATATATATATATATATATATATATATGAGATCCTAATACTTTTTCTATCAAACAATAAAAATAAATTTAAACTAATTTCAGAAACACCTAATCACATACAAAAAACATAAAACAATTTTATGCACCTTCTTGCACATGCTCAACTTTTTATAAGGGTAACTTGCATTTCTGTCAGACATTAAATAATTTAATAGGTCGTAACAAAAAATATATTTAAAGACTTTGCGTTAACAACAGGAATTTCTTTTAGAAAATATTAAAGACTTCCTTTGTTGATGAGTATTCTGAATTTTCAAGCACATTTAAATCATTTATTTTCTATCAGAAACTAAGTATAATGTTTACTCCAGTCTACGTTCTTAATGTGTGTGCTATGTGCAAGCATTTATACATTAATTGATGTGTGCTAACTGTATGGTACCCTATCTCTGATTTGTACAGATGTTTCTACGTACTTGTATATACTCCGTATATACCCCATCATAAAAAAGGCTACAAGTATTACAATTGGTTATTGTTTTAGTATATGAGTCTATTGTTGGCAACCTATGTTTCAGTCTCTTTTGTACACTGTGAGCAATTACTGTCCAATCGTATATTGTCAGTACTTATTTTACTGTATGTACTATGCTCTAAAATATGTAGGTACCTAATGATTCTATGTATATAATCGTCACATGCTCCATATCCCATTTGTGAGATATTCTGGAGTGCACTGAAATATAAAAATAAATGAATAATACTTGAATGTACCTACAGACAATGTTTTTACTACTTAGCGCACAAATTAAGTTGAACCCAGCCAGCATATAATTAAGGGTTAGGGAGTTTCATAGCGAATTCAGACAAGATTATTTTAAGTGTAATTACTATTATTTTATACTTAACCAAGTAAGTTTATAGCGTTCATGTATAGATAACATAGATAGCGTAGAAAGGAAAATACTAGGAAGGTTTTCAAAGAGAGGAGGAGAACAGAAAGGGGAAAAAATGCGATGGTCGTGAGGACAGTAGGGGAATGGAATAGGCTGGAGGAGGAGTGTGTGGCGGCTGGGAGTGTGGACCAGTTCAGAAGGAGAGTGAGGGGGAAGTAGGGAGAATGCTTGCCACCGGGCACTTTGTACCCAATTGCAGCTAATTAAATTATTTATTTATATTTATTTACCTGGTAGGTTTTGTGAAGGTACGGCATCGGGATTCAGACGCTTGGTTCCCGGACTAAAATATTCTGTCCGAAAATGATTACTACATATTGTGTAGTTCTTTCTTATTACTTCGTCCGATAAATAGTCAAATTTCGAATTTTGGATCACTAGTTTCCATTTAGTGAATCTAGCTGTGTCTGTCACAGGTATCCGATGTCTCGTAGACGTTTTGTCCAGGCATCCAGGCACACAACAATTATTTCTATACGGCATTATGTCGTAATTTATAAAAGGTCAAAGTCAAAAATATTGACAGAACTACAAACGAAAAAAACACTTCACCGACAGACACAACGACACCATTACAACGATACAAAAAACAATTTACAGCGCAGCTAGCGCCAAGAGAGATTGCTGCGGTTGTTGTACTAACTAAAATGACGTCTGCAAATTACCCTATAGAAAGCATTGCTGCCGCTAGACTCTTGTCCTTGGAGTAGGCGTAGGACGGCCCCGCAGTTGTCTCGCGATCGTTACGGTGTGAAGACGTGTCGTCGGTAAGTCACAAGAATTATGAAATAAAGTTACGAATAGATAATTTCACGCCTGTGGTTGGGGCCGGACCGAAGATAATTTTTTTTATTGTTTGGATTTTTTAAATGAGAAATTTGATCACAGGCGTCGGCAGCGGCCCAGGGTGACCGTCGTCACGCACCCGGGAAAGTTTTACGTGGGAGGATGATTATTTAAAAACTGTGTCTTGTTTTTAAACCGTATTTAATGACTTTTGAGAGACGTTGACACTATACATTGTGTTTAAATTATTATTTTATGAGAATTTTCTTAGTTAAATTCAGATTCTTTTTGATTTATCGAACAGAGCTTCGTGATTGGCTGAGCGTTTCCGGCGCATTTGATGAAGCGCCTCACGCTGAGAATAATGGGAAATCGAACGTTTCTCCCGTCAAGTGAGGCTGCATATCAGGATGTTCTGGCGGCAGTAATAAGTGTAATTTGCGTGTGCGGGCGCGATCGTGTTATTGTGTTCAATGGCACCAATTTGTGATAAAAATCGTAGCGAAATTTCACCGCAAACGCCTGCAACAGGTCCGGAGACAAAAGGTCCAGAGAAAACAGGTCCAGAGAAAACAGCTCCAGGTAATAACAACTTCATGGTGGCGGTAGTTAGAGCTCGAGTGTGTAAAGAACCTGTGCAAAAAATGGTTAATACAGTGTGAAGACGTTTGCTGTGGTTTGCAACTGAGGTGAAGTTAGATTCGAATCTCAGATTCGTTATGAAAAACGTACCATAATTATAGTACCACGCAATAAAACCGCACGAAAATTATCATGCGATTCAGTGCAAGAAGGGCACAACCATCTATGGTACATCAAAATGTATTTACAATCCAAAAAAAAAAATATTAAATATTAAGATTTGAAATTCTCCAGATTTAAATAAAAGAACACTACGAATAAATATGTATAGTTAGTGAGCTAAATGTTTTTTTTTTTTTTTTTTAAATTTTAATTACCAATGTAGCAATATTTCGCTTGGTACAAAAGATTAACAATAATGTCCTTAATGTCACACAAATGTCATCGGGTGACATGACTCCAGATTTAAATACAGGATTATCTGAACAAATATGTATAGATAAGTGAGCAATATGAATATTTTTTAATTTCCAACATAACAGTATTCTGATTGATACAAAAGGTTAACCATAACATCCTTAATGTCACACATATGCTATAATCGGGTGACATGACTCCAGATTTTAATTAAAGATTATCTGAAAAAGGATGTATAGTTATGTGAGTGATATAATTTTTTTTATTTTAATTTCTTATTAGCAATATTTATCTTGTTACAAAAGATGAACCATAGTGTCCTTATAGTCACACATATGTTATAACCGGGTGACATGACTCAATATTTTAATAAAAGAAGATTATCTGAACAAATATGTATCGTTAAGTGAGCGATATGAAATTTTGATTTTTTTAAAATTTAATTTCCAATGAAGTAATATTCTGCTTGGTATAAAAGATTAACTATAACGTCCTTAATGTCACACATGTCATAACCGGATGACATGACTCCAAATTTTAATAAAAGAAGTTGATCTGAACAAATATGTACAGTTAATTTTTTTAAAATTTTAATTTTTAACGTAGTAATATTCAGCATGGTACTAAAGGTGAACCATAACGTCCTTAACGTAACATATGCTATAACCAGGTGACATGACTCCATATTTAAAAACAGGAAGATATGCTGAACAAATATGTATAGTTAAGTGAGCAATTTTTTTTAAATTTTAATTTCCAATGTAGCAATATTCTGCTTGGTACAAAAGATTAACCATAATCTCCTTAATGTCACACATATGCTATAACCGGGTGACATGACTCCAGATTTTAATAAAATAACATAATCTGAACAAATATGTTTAGTTAAGTGAACAATATTATGTTTTTTTAATTTTAATTTCTAAGTATCAATATTCTGTTAGCTACAAAAGATTAACCATATTATACTTAATGTCACATATAAGTCATAACAGGGTGACATGATTTCAAATTTAAATAAATAAATATCTTATCAAATATGTGTAGTTTTATTTAACGGAACAATATTCTGCTTTGTACAAAAGATTAACCAAATGTCCTTAATGTCACACATATGTCAAAACTGGGTGACAGGACTCCAAATCTAATAAAGGAAGTTTATTTGGAAAACAAATATATAGTTAAGTGAGTAATATAATATTTTATTATTTTTAAACTAAATTTCCAACGTAGCAATATTCTGCTTGGTACAAAAGATTAACAATAATGTCCTTAATGTCACACAAATGTCATTATCGGGTGACATTACTCCAGATTTAAATACAGGAGGATTATCTGAACAAATATGTATAGATAAGTGAGCAATATGATTTTTTTTTTTAATTTCCAAAGTAACAGTATTCTGCTTGATACAAAAGATTAACCACAACGTCCTTAATGTCACGCATATGCTATAATCGGGTGACATGACTCCAGATTTTAATAAAAGAAGTTTATCTGAACAAATATGTATAATTATTTTTAAATTACAATTTTAACGTAGCAATATTCTGCTTGGTACAAAAGTACAACTATTATGTCCTTATTGTTACACATGTCTTTAACGGTTGACATGACTCCAGATTTTTATAAAAGAAGAATATCTGGAAATATGTGTAGTTAAGTGAATAATATATATATATTTTTAAATTCTTTTTTCCAACGTAGCAATATTCTGCTGTGTACACGGGATTAACCATAACGTCCTTAATGTTTTGACATATGCATTAACTGGGTGAAAAGACTTCAGATTTTAATAAACGAAGATTATCAGTAAAAATATGTATAGTCAGTGAGTAATATAATATTTGATAAATGTAGTTGAGCGGTATTTGCGAAAAAAAAATGTTAAAAATTCGAAAATACCTTTATTAGACGCTCTTCAACTTCTTTTCATTAAAAGCGGCGGAGGTAAGAAATTCCAAATACTTTAGGAGATAACGAATTTTTTAATTTTCATCACAATACCTGCGTAGTATGCGGCGATCACCATTGTTTCTTGTCATAGATAATTAGGGATGCAAACGATACATCGATGTTTTCAAAACATCGATGTATCGTTCATGAAACATCGATGTTAGCATCGATGTTTTGAAGAGCGATACATCGCCGATGCATCGACGAAAAAGTCTAAAACATCGACATCGTTCATCATTAAAATTACCCTAGTTTTTTATGATATTTTGGCTATCATTTCATGAATATTTATTGAATATATAAAAAAACATTACGATAGATAAGATACAATTTTTTAACTATCTATACTTACTATAAAAACCTACATTTTTAAGTAGGTATCAAAAATGTTGTAAATACCTACTTAACTATTTGGTTGATTTCAGTATCAATTTTTTTCCAGTACTTTAAGATGTGTAAAATCATTTGGAAAAAATAAATAGGTACCTTTAAAAAAATTTGTTTACACAAGAATTTTCTTTTAAATTTTGAAAAATATAAGGATAAAAGCAGCGAGACTTTATGGACAATTTCATAGCTTGTTGTACATACAAGCTATTAATTGGTACCGATACGGTCTCGCTAGCTCTATCGAGAAAATTAATGTTACATTTTAAACCTGCACATACACTTCATGCTTTTTCCCTAATTTTTTTCCAATTAAAAATAAATTGTGTAAAAAAATAGTTATTTTTTTTAATGAATATAGACTTCTTCAAATACTGTAAAAAAATAAGGATACCAACCAAAATGGTTTAGCGTTTACAACATTTATTTATACTTAAAAATGTAAGTTTTATAAGTATCGAAAATTTAAAAAAAAAAAGTTTCTTGAAAACTAAATGTCGTATCGCAATGGTTTTTGGATGGATAGATCTCTCATGATCTGTACTATTTACAATATATTCACGAAATGATAACTAAAAACATAAAAAATAAGGGTAATTTTATTTTAAGTAAGCCTGTGTCTTAACTGCAGGCTGTCCGGGCACACATACGGTCAGTGGCGTAGCCAGGATTTGTGTATGGGGGGTGTTAAGAAGCTAGGGCCCCCCCCCCCCCCCTGTATTAAAGTGGGCGGTCCGGGGGTCCTCCCCCGGGAAAATTTGGACTTAAATTTAAATATTGTAATGGTAAAATTTTTATTAATTTTTAATATGAAATTATTTGAGTGATGAATAAGAAATTTAATTAAAGATTTGGTGCTAAGGGGGGGATTGAACCCCTAACCCCCCCCCCCTACTGGCTACGCCCCTGCATACGGTGCACAGAGCTTCAGGAAAAACGTGATTTGAAAACTACTCAAGATATCCGAGTGGGGTAGGCCTATGTTTACGAAAAGCATTTAAGTGTTCGCTGAATGCCGAAAGGTACTTTTGAATGCGGATTAAGTTTTTAAACTGTGTTTTTAGTAGAGTGAAAATGGCTAAAAGGCGTGTTTTTGGAGTAATTTTTAGGCATAAAACAACCGATACAGAATCTTGAAACCACTTAAGGGCAGTGCAGTACACCTTTATCGTTATTTCTCCGCTATATAATTTTACGGTCACCGCTCAACTTTCACAGCTATATTGTGGTCAGGAACCTGTAGTATGTATGGTTTTTCGCTACATACTATAATTTAAATCATTTTGGCATGTTTTTCCTGATATTTAAAAACATCGGTTAAAACATCGATGTATCGGTTCTCAGAACGATGTTTTTTTACATCGATGCTTTTTCGTTTGAACATCGATGTTCGTGATATCGATGTTTTTAAGAGCGATTTTGCATCCCTATTTATTATCTAAGATAATAAGGTTTCTTGTTTGTACGAGTATCATATTTCTTATTGGACAATTTTGTCACGTGACTGTTCCGTGATTGGCCAGTATTCAAATGAACCAATAGGTGATTATTTATTCCGTGATTGGTCAGTATTCAAATGAACCAATACTTGATTATTTATTCATTTATTGTTCAATACGATGTTTAATTAATCGGTCAACTTCTGCCGTGAACGACTACATCATTTCCTTATAGTGGCAAAGGAAATGTACCCGCCTCCAACTTAGGTGAGTTTTTAACGTTTCTAATTTTAAAGTATTATTTTTTTATTTGGATATTGTTGCGCAAGTAATAAGTAAAAAAAAATTACGTGAGTTGTTAATGTTCATCATTTGTCCGGGTTTTGTTAGGTCAGGTCAGTTACATTATAAATAATTTAAAACTAAAGAACCATTAAATTAAATTCACATTATTTTTAATGTCCGCTTAGTTTGAAAGTATTTATAATGTAACTGACCTGACCTAATCGACCATTTTATTTATTACGCATTCACTTAACACACGTCAAAATAAAAAATGGCGACGTTCGAAGGGTTAAACGGGCGTTGTATTGCTAAATTAAAAAATTCGATATCTCATAAAGTATTTGGAATTTCTTATCTCCGCCGGTTGATTTGAAAAGAGGAAGTGAAATAGCATAGAATAAAAGTATTTTCGGATTGTTAGCATTTTTTTCCGCATGAATACGCAGGTATTGTGATGAAAATTAAAAAATTCGATATCTCCGAAAGTAGTTGGAATTTATTATCTCCGCCGGTTGATTTGAAAAGAGGAAGTGAAAGAGCATAGAATAAAAGTTTTCGGATTTTTAGCATTTTTTTTGGCATCTACCGCGACTGTGCATATTTACCTAAAATAATATCCAAAAATGGTATATTTGAGTACTTTCAATGTTGCTCGAGATAAATGTTTAACAAAGTGAGATAAGTTAATGAATAACTTTTTTTAGTATTTTTATTTAATACTTTATCTTATGCTTAGAAGGAACATTGAAACATTACTAGTGTTTTTTTTTAAACTTGAAAATGGTTTTTTATTGAGTGATTTGTTTAAACAGTTTTTGATAGTAGTCACCATTTTTTAAAGTTATTTTTGTCGAATACGTAACTGTTGTTCATGTATTATTTTTAATGTGTGGTTGACCTAACATGGAATAGTTTGCTTCACTATTCCCTAAGAACATTAATAATGTAATGAAAATGGTGGTTCTGACTTTACCACCCACCCATACATACATTATCAACAGACAAGCACCGTATTTTGGTTGGGGGGAGGGGGTGGGGGTGTTTGACTGGGACTTGCTTAGTTTTCACAAAGTTAGTTTTGTAGGAAATTAATTTTTGAGTTTCTTTATATATGTACTAGAATCCTAAATATTCTATTATATAATGTATTTATTAGTAGCCATTATAAAAATATTATAATGTTAAACCTAACACTTAGAAAAACTATTTGCTGAAAAATTAAAACTATTTATTAAAAACTAAATACCTTTGGATCATTTCCACTGAATGTTCTCACAGTTTGTGGAGTCTTCCTATTGCCAACTTAACAAATATTTAATTCATTCATACAATTACCAATAATTATCAGCTTCTTTAAAAACTTTGGAATGTTGTTATAAAAATATATTTTTTACACTTACCAATTAAAAGTATTATAATCAGAATATAAGCCAAAACATTTAATTAAAAAATATTGTGCAAATTTACAAAATATCCAGCTGATAGTGGCACAGGGGGCCACAAAATAAGATTGTAAAAATCAGTGTGAAAACCATTTTTATTATCATAGTAATAATGTAAAAATGTGCTGAAACACTACCAGTTACTGGACAATGTGGCAAAGTGTTTGATACTGTGCAGTACTCGTTGTGTCTGCTGATTTTCTTCCTGCTGGAGATGGCTATAGCCATCATGGGATTCGTGTTCCCGCACACGATGCAGTCAGTGCTGGAGGAGTCATTCACCGACAAGATCATCCACACGTATCGCGAGGATGTCGACCTGCAGAACCTCATTGACTTTGCTCAGCAAGAGGTGAGTGGCCCGCATCTCGCGCTTGCGGCTCAAGCCAGCAATCCCGTACAGTTTCAGACAGGAACAGAAACATAGTGATGAATAGTTCATTATATACTTAAACAAGGAGGTTTACATTCTTGGTTTCTAAGTAAAAATGGGCTAAAAATTCTAAGAAATGTTGCAAATGATAACTCAAGAAAATTTATAATTTTAAGAAACGTGGGAAAAATGTATTAGGTGATTGTAACTGTAGTGAAAAGTATGGTTGGTTTGGATCAGTGCTACATATTTAAAATACCATAGTCATAAGAATGTATGAGTTCTTGCAAGATGGTGGTTCTTCTTCCCCATCCCTTTGTGCAAATGAAGTTGAAAGTCTGTGGTTGTACACATTAATTTTTTTCTCACATGAATCGGTCCATGCAAAAAGGGCTTCAGTCCTAAATAACTTTTTTTGAGAAAAACATAAAAAACTGTAAGTGCCTTAAGATTTTAATAATACAATAACACTTTTTTTATATGGTACCTAATACTGTCACCACTCATATGAATTATCTATATTACTACTGTTCTTGTGCATAGTTTGTCGGGAAAAAAAAATATTTGTTGGACTGAAGCTTTTTTTTTGCATGGAAAGGAGGTGTTTTATTGCACATTTTTTTTATTGTATTGTTATTTTAGTATTGATATTATTTTCAATTGTTTCTTAACTATCAAATAAAATGGTAGTAAAGAAGTTACAATATGTCATATTTTACTACAAATTAGTTAATTTACTCAAGTACAATATGTCAAAAAATAAATTATATGTATACAGTTAATCATCTTGTACTTCCAAATCAATATTTTCAGCTGTTGGCCAGTTACAAATATCAATGTAAAATTGTTTATGCTCCTCGGGAAAGTAGGGAAAAAGTTTTCTTATGTCATTTAGTTTCTTTTTTTTAATGGGGGACTTTTCCTTTTGGATAAGCAATACATGGTGGAAATTCGGGGGTTGTCATTGCTTGCCGCAAACAAAAAGTATGTAGTACCATACCATTGATAAATTTTCGTGCAACAATTGTTCCAGGCATTTCTTGACTAAAAGAAAAATGCATAAAGGAACTTATGCCAAACTGTTGCTTATCATTTTTCGGAACTGATCTAGGGCGCGTTTCTACTGAAACGACAGACTTTTTGTAATATTGAGGCCACCATTCTTTGTAATCTAATATGTGTTCCGATTTTACATGTGCCACCATAAACTTATTGTTACTGCTCTTGATTACTAATTCAGTAATTTCTTTGAAGGAATATAAACGGTCATGCTTCCTCAGCTGTCTTTTAATCATTGAATAATCTCGGTCTCAGGGGAGAAACGAATGACTCCTGATGGGAAAGAACTGTTTATTTTATTAAATCGACCAGTGTGTGTTAAAGCCAAGAACAAACGTGCCAATGAGTGGTTTTGTTCTGGCCAGAACAATTGTCAGAAAATATCCTTATCTCAACTTCTGTAGGAACCGTGTTCAAATAATCCATTAGAAGTGAGCATGCTTCATTTTAAACATTTTGAATAACAGGTTAGGAAACATAACGGCACAGAATATTTCAATAGTGCACCGCTATAGCCCGTCCCACTCTTAGATTGCAGTACACGGCTTATGGCGCGCGCTTTTGCCAAATCTCTAACACATTACGAATTTCAGGAGATGTGTGTCTTTGTAATTCGGATCGAACAAGAAGCATTTTAAGAAATCATATCGTAATTTATAATATTTTATACTATTACACATATAAATTTGTAATAATGCCACTTTTATGTAAATTTCAAATATAAACTACCTATTGTAGACAAAAATTTCTTATAGTTTTCTTTTATGTTCTAAAGATCCCATATATACATCACATTTTCATGGGCTTGATAAATGCAGTATTTTTGGACAAGTCATGTCCAAAATGATAAATAAAATACGGTAATGGAAATTCTCGGTTGAGTAAGTTATGGGAAAAATCCGAACAATTGGGTCGAAATGGGGAAGATTTTTTGAAAAACAGAAAAATCACAACAACTCCCATAATATGAATAATATCGCATCCGTTTTAACGTATGATAACTCGGAGTACCTAATGCCAAAAAATATTTTCTAAATAAATTTTGGATACGACCAGCCATAACTGCATGGGTTCGAAAATAATTTTCACCGGACAAAAAAAAAGTAACTGCTTTAGTAGACACCTTATCAAATCTGTTTGTAAATATCATAATTATTTTCCAAAACTTTGTCTAAAACAATGTTTGATAAGATGCTTTGTGTTGAGAAGGATAGAAAAATAATTCAAAATTTTGTACCATGATCACTATTAAATTCCTTCGTATTTATTTCATACATTTGACATATTATGTTCAAGATTTGATTAAAATATTTTTGTAGCAACCATTACTGCAAGGGGAAGAAAAAAAATGTGTTTAAGGATATTAACTGTAAGTATAATTAATGTAATTAATGTAAGGATAATTAACTGTAAGTATATACTGGACAATACAGGAATAAGAGTTCCACAATTTAATAGTTGATTAATATCTTGCGCACATCTTACATGAGGAATGATTTAATTTTTTGATTAATTTCTAACTATAATAATCTTGATAAATATGATATACTGGATAAAAAGCAAAACATTATATATATATATATATATATATATATATTATGATTAAATTAGCTTAATTAACTTGTTCTAATTTATCAAATATATAACAATTCTGTTGCTTAACAATTGTAGTATTAGTTCTGCTTATTGTTCTGATAATTTTTGCTGTTTTGTTTTCTGTCTTGTCCTCCTGAGTAACAGTGTCTGGTCTGTGTTTTGTATTTTATTATATGTATATTAGTTGTCCTTGTGCTGCCTGTTTGTTTGTCTTATCCTTTGTTTTTGGTATTTACTGTTATCTTTTATTTGTTTATGTATTCTATTTGTTTGTGCCAGCCGCTAAAGTCTCTAGACTTTTGGTGGGCATGGTACAAAATTTAAATAAAATAAATAAGTAAGTAAATAAATATCCTTCAACTTGAAATTGTCTCTGCACCTATGATCTCAATACTATTTGAATATTTTCATGTGATACTTTGTTCAAATTTAGGCTTATTATTATTGCTGATGCAATTTCAATCAAAAGAAGTACTTGTTGCTGCCTTTGGTTCTAAGTTGAAATGCAGAAATATTAATACAGATTTGAAAATAAAATTACATTATTATTATGGGACAATGGCATGTAACACAAGACTATACATTTTTACATTTAAATTTGAACATTCAGTTAATACTTGAACCAGTTGACAACCCTGTGGAATAGATTGCTTTGGTTGGCATGTCCATGTCAGCTACACCTGTAGTCTCTGTGTTGGAAAAAGTTATACAGAGAAGAGAAATTGAGACGAGTTTGGTGAAATATGGGAAGGGGGAAGGGGCAGAATGTTTAAGCTAATAAAAGGGGTTGGCCTTTAATTGTTAGTCAATAGAATACTGAAGAAAGTCTTGCTGTTGCTCTACTTCTGCAGCAAAACAAAGAGATTCAACAAGAAATATATAAATTTGTTAACTGTGAAAATATATGATGATATTTGAAACTGATGTGTATCCAGTGCTGGTCTGTTGTTTTGCAGTTCCGATGCTGTGGACTCAGCACGGAAGGCTACATGGACTGGGCGAAAAATGAGTATTTTAACTGCAGTTCGCCGAGCGTTGAGCACTGTGGTGTCCCCTTCTCCTGTTGCATCAACGCCACAGACATCTCTGTAAGTTCTTCAGTTTATAAATATTTGCTGTCTTGAATGTTTTTGTGATCACAAAAGTTAATTGAAGTTTAATATATAATTAAATAAATGTACAACCATATAGAAAACAATTAATACAATCATTAAATTGACGTCAGCCGGGGCTACGCCCCATGAGCCTAGTCAGTCTCCGTTTCCTCAACATTCCTCTCCCCTTCCCCGGCATTTGTACCGCCATGTACGTAGTCGTGTGTTTGAATTGCGCGCCACGAACTACCACAAGAGGGCGCTTAGAAGCAGTGCGGCGATCCCTAAAATTGCTATGTTAATATTAATTGTAAGCCTTTTTGTTGTTTTCATCCATCTTCGCCCCAGTGCTGTGTAATTTACTTGTGTTTTCTTTAATTTAAATAGGTTACCTTAAATAACTATAGACGTTGCCCGGGCGGACCCGAACAGGCACGGACTTGGACGAGGGTAGGAATGCTTTTACATAAATTGTCATTAAATAAGTAAATAGTAACGAACTTTCCATTGTCAGTAATTTTTATATATTTTTAATGTTTATCTGTAATTTACTCAACTTTCGCCGGGGCACGGAATCGTAGAATATAGTAACGGTAATTGTGTTGGCGCGAAGGGCGCCATGTTGCCACCTGCGAGCGATGAGCTCAGCGCAGTCCATCTTCATCACTGACCGAGAGCAGACGCGCCAGCACCCCGGGGACTTCACCTTTGTTCTGCACTGACCAAGTAATTCTGTCTCGTTAAGTATTCCTGAATCTCTTTCGCTCGTCATCCTCGGGGCAGCTCTCGGCCAGCGGGCTGTTTAATTAATTAATTGTCTCAGTCGAGTTTTCAGCAATCGTGTAATAAGTAAATTTTGTAGCATGGCCACGTGTGTGGACCATGCCTTCACCTAAGTCGATTCGTGCCTCAGGCTTTTTCTACCGTGTAACGTGTAACGGACGTGGAGATAACGTGTTAGTGAAATTAAATCTGGGAATAAAATATAAACTGAGTATTTTATTTAACCACGTGGTGAGTGACTTAGCCTAGGAGTGTGGCGTGCCCGACGCCTAGAGCGGGCCAGGTCTGGAAAGGTAGGATAGAAAGGGCTGGTAACTCGTCCCCACTTGGGCTACGTAACGCCCTGAGAGAGAGACTCCGCCGGGTCCACGTGCCCTTCCACGTGGTGGCGCCCATATTTAACATCTTAAATTCACCGGTAACGCGCGAGCAGCCCTCAAATGGCGCCCAAGAGCGTGGGGCGAGTTACATCTTCCGCGAAAACCAGACCTGTACGAGCGTGTGAGATAGGCGGTTGTTACGCGGAGCGCGCGGAACTAAAGTTCGCGCTGGAACTATTGTTCGCGCGGAGCGCATAGCGGGACTCTGGCGCGCCGGCCACGTGACCAGCCGGGCGCGCGCTTCCAGGAATTCGCTGCGAGCAGCCAGGTGGCCGCATTCCTCGCGACAACAGCAGCCGGGCCAGGTCAGTGTGTGTGTGTACCGCCATCCGCGTCGCGTCGCGTAGCGAAGGGAAGAGGGGCAATCGACCGGCCTCACCACCACACGACCATGTCGGACAACCACGGACTTGACAAAAATCCGGGCGCGATTAAGGCAAGTGAGTTGTTTCAAAAGAATAGCTTATATTGTGTTATGTGCGCGCGACCGCGCCAGGTGAGCGGGACGGCGATTTCTTCGTGGACGGACACGTGCGTGTGCGTAGGACAGTATGAAGCGCAGCCGAACCACGAGCAGGCAGAACGGGCGGATCAGTTTGAGGCGGGACACGGGAAGTGCACGGATGCGGAGTGTGAGGGCAAGACGCGGGAGGGAGGCTGGTGCCGGAACTGTCGCGCGTTCAAGCACACGGCGTGTTTCGCGAAGTCCGAAATAATCTCCTTTCAAGACGGGTGGTACACGTGCCAGTGGTGCCACCACGTGAGAATAGCGGGCCCGTCAGGCCGCAGCCCGGTGAGAGACGCCGCCGACACACCACGGAGCAGGGTACCTCTCATAGGACACGTGGAGCTACCGGAATTTGCGGGCAGAACCAGCGACGATCCGCGGAGATTTGTACACGCGTGTCGGGAACGCCTGAATCGCTACGGAGTGCCGGAGTGTGAGTGGGCGAACAGGGTGAGCACCGCGCTCAAAGGCGACGCCAAGACGTGGTGGCAGATCGTCCAGGAGTATGACATGCCGTGGACCGAGTTCGCGAGATTGTTCGAGGCCAGATTCGCGGACGTGAAGACAGAGATGAGAGTGCGGACGGAGCTGTATTGTCTCGAGCAAGGCGCGACGGAGGCGGCGGAGGCGTTTATCATGAAAAAAATACGTCTGTACAAGCGGCTGTTTCCCGGAGAAGAACCTACCGGAGTGCTGGAGCGGGTAGTTGAGCTGATGCGCCCGGAATTTCGCCCGTATTTACGCCCGATGACGCGGCGTCCGGCAGAGGAGTTCGTCCAACAGGCGCGCGTCTTAGAGCAGGACCTACGAGCTGTCAGACCGACCAGGATCCACGCCACCCTGAGCACCAAGCAGGAAGACACGACGCCCGCCGACACCAAGGCGCTGGTGCCCTACACGGCGCCCACCCGAGACCAAGCTAGGCGCGACGAACCCGGACCGAGCGGCCACGCGCAGCTGACATGGCGGAGACGGACTACCGGCGGCAGCCCACCACCTCAGTGCCACACGTGTCCACCAGGCACGTTCCATTGGCACGAGAACTGCCCGGTGAGGAACAAGTTCCGGCCTGACTTCGCGGCGCAGCAGCCGTCGGGAAACGGACGGCAAGGGGGCGGCGCGCTAAGACAGCCCACCTCCCCCGCCTCACCTAACAACAACAGACCTACGGCGGCGGGGCCTCTCCTGGGTCACGTGGGAGCGGCGGAGGCCGACCTGTTGCGCATTCCGGTGGTTGTCAACGGGCGCGCAGTCCACGCGCTTGTTGACACCGCCGCCAGCCACAACTGTGTGGCGGCACGCGTGATTGGCCGTGACAACTTCGAGTACCACCCGGGCCAACTCCAGCTGGCTACCACGGGGGACGCCTGCTACACCCAGGGCGTCGCGACGCTGGAGGTGGACGTGCGGGACCAACGGTCCGTCACGACGGCGCTGGTGGTGGAGCAGTTACGTGATGACGTCATTCTGGGGCTACCCTGGCTCTACGAGCAGCACGCAGCCATCGACATCCGGGCCGGCTGCGTCCACGTCGGCACCCAGGGGCGGCGGACCATCCACGGGCTGGGTAAGCCTACTCCACCAGCAGTAAACCAGGTCAGTCTCGACGAGTTCCAGCACGGAGTTCCCCCCGAGTTTCGTGCTACCATCCAGCAGGTCCTCGATCATCAGTGTAATGTGTTTGCGTCCGCGGACCCGCTGAAACGTACCACCATAGCTGAGCATGCCATCCCGACCCATCCTCACGAGCCAATGTTTATCCCACCCGGTAGCTACGGCCACGTTGGTAAACAGACCATCCTAGACCAGGTTCAGGACATGTTGCATGACGGGATAATTGAGCCTAGCGAAAGTCCGTATAATTTCCAGGTCGTGTTGGCAGAAAAAAAAGACGGGAAACTACGCTTCTGTGTCAATTTCAAACCTATCAATAGAGTGACAATTAATGCCCCACCCCCCCTGCTGAACATGGCCGACACACTTTCAGGCCTGGGTAACGCCAAGATATTTTCTTCCCTCGACCTAAAATCTGGGTATTGGCAGGTGCCGATACGTCCGGCGGACCGACCCAAGACGGCGTTCACAGCCCCAGACGGGCGGAGATTTCAGTTTTGCGCGATGCCATTCGGCCTACAGGACGCCCCCGCTACCTTCCAAGGGATGATGACACGGGTCTTAGACAACTACTCGGGCAAGTTTGCGGCCGCGTATCTGGACGACATAATTGTTTGGTCTCAGACGTGGGAAGAACATGCGCATCATTTAGCATTAGTCTTGGAACGCCTGGCGAGCCATGGTCTGACATGCAATCGCGAAAAATGCCACCTGGGGACCACAGAACTAGATTTCCTGGGCTTAGTGGTTAACGCGGACGGAAACCGACCCACGGAAAAACAGCTGAGTGTAATTATCAACAAGGAGCCCCCACGCACGCGCAAGCAACTGCAAAAGTTCTTGGGGCTAGCTAACTGGCTGCGAGCCTTCGTCCCAGAGTTCTCGGTAGTAGCGGCGCCGATGACAGAACAGCTGTCACCCAAACGTCCGTTCAGGTGGACCGTGGAAGCCCAGAACGCTTTTGACGAGCTAAAACGCAGATTTCAACAGTGCCACTTACTCGCGCGGCTGGACCCAGGCAGACCCCTGATCGTACAAACAGACGCGAGCGAGAAGGGCATCGGGGCCATCCTGTTACAACTCGGCGACGACGGCGAGCCCCGGGTGATTGAATATGCAAGCGCCAAGTTCGGCGACGTCGAGCAGCGGTATAGCGTGAACGAGCGTGAGTGTCTAGGCGTAGTTTGGGCCCTCAGACGCTACCGCCCACACCTGGAGGGGCAGAAATTCGTACTGAGAACTGACAGCCAATGTCTCAAATGGCTGGCCACGATGCAGGGGCGACGTTCGAAGCTGACGCGTTGGGCCATGCTTCTACAGGCCTTAGATTTCGAAGTCGAGCATGTACCGGGAAAACAGAACGAACTAGCGGACGAGCTGTCGCGAGATCCGGACGTCACCGTCACAGCCTGTGACGATGCGGAGTGGGAGGAGCTTTTGCCACCACCCAGCGGGCGCATACCCAGGACCCCGCGCACCCCGACAACCCAAGCCGCATTGTGTGCCCTAAACCTTAACGTCACACCGACATTACCGCCAGGCGCGGAGCTTGATGACTTAGACGCCTACGTGCGAGCGGCCCAACTCACGGACACAGACACACAGGAGATCGTGCGCCGTTGCGGGAGCGGAGAATGTGAAGGCTACCGTGTATTGGACGGGACACTGCAGGCGCGACCTAAGGGGACAGCTGGCCAATGGCGGACGTTCGCGCCAGCCGCCACCCGCCGGGAGGTGTTTGACATGTATCACGTGAACAGGCTAGCCGGACACCCCGGCGCAGACCAGACGCGACGCGATCTGCGGGAACAGTTCTACTGGCCAGGGGTAAACAAGTTTGTACGGGACTGCGTGAGGAGATGTAAACATTGCCAGAGGCACAAGGCGCGCCGCACCGACGGGACAGCCCAGCAGGTACCCAGGCAGCCCACCGAGCCATTCCATACAGTCGCCATAGACCTAATGGGACCATATCCCCGCACGCCCCGAGGGAAAAGATTTTTGTTGGTGGTGACAGACTGCTACACGCGTTGGGTGGAGGCCTACCCCCTGGCGAACATCCGCGCCGGCACCATTGCACGCAGCCTGGAAACGGAGTTTTTTCCTAGGTGGGGGTACCCCCGGGTCCTGTTGTCGGACAATGCCACCCAATTTGTCGGGCGCCGGTGGGCGCAGCTGGGGAGAAAATGGCGGGTAATCCTACACACCACCCCCGTGTACCACCCCCGCGCGAACCCCACGGAACGACGCAACCAAGAGGTGAAGGTTCAACTGCGGTTGAGGCTCGCGGATGACCACGCCCAATGGGACACGCACATCCCGGACGTTCTGTACTGCATCCGGCGACGGGTGAACGCGGCAACCGGCGAAACACCAGCCACCATGGTCCAGGGGCGGAACCTCACCCTCCCCGGGGAATATCACGTGCGGCAACAACAAACGGACCCGGACGTAGAGAGCCCCGAAGGACGCCTGAGGCGATTGGCCGAGACGCACGATAGGGCGCGACGTAACCAGGCAGCTTACCAAGCACAACGCACACCCGAGACGACCCGCCCGCCCCCTGAACTGAAACCAGGCCAGCTGGTTTACGCGAGGCTCCACCCCCTCTCCTCCGGCCGACGCAACTTCTGCGCCGGCCTGGCGCCAAAGTGGTTTGGCCCGGTGGCGGTGGTCAAGGCGGGGCCCACGGCGGTCGTGATAAAGTTACCCTCAGGCCGGGCCGCGAAATATCACCGGGACGATGTGCGCTTGGCACAGGAAGAGACGGAGGCGGCGGACGAGGCGGAGACGGGGCAGGAAGAGACGGAGGCGGCGGACGAGGCGGAGACGGGGCAGGAAGAGACGGAGGCGGCGGACGGGGCGGAAGAGACGGAAACGAGACGTGACGGAGCAGGGACGCGGCAGGAAGAGACGGAGGCGGCGGACGAGGCGGAGACGGGGCAGGAAGAGACGGAGGCGGCGGGCGGGGCGGAAGAGACGGGAACGAGACGTGACGGAGCAGGGACGCGGCAGAGAGAGACGGAGGCGGCGGACGAGACAGACGGGAGGGCGGCCGCACAGCTGGTCACGTCCACCCCAACAGACGGGGGCGGGTTCAGAGGCTTCCCGGACCTGGGGGCGGGACAGGCGACGCCCCTCGCAGTCACAGATGTCCGGCCGAGGCGGCTGTTCGAAGACTCGGGGAGTGACGTCTCGCCTTTCAGGGGATTTCTCAGGGACACGCCCGGAGTGACGGAGGGCCAGTCGACATCCCAACCACTGATAAGGTGGCCGGAGGAAGTAGAGAGTAGGCCGGGTTCGCCGGACGAGCCATTATGGCCGCTGCATTACTCGTTGGCAGACTCCACGTTCAGGGTGACAGTAACCGAACCGCAGGAAGACGAAACACCGCGGGAAGAGAGGGGAGACCGGGCGTCACAAGACCCAGTTCCGGCTCCGCGATACACGCTACGACCCCGAGGGATCGCGAGGAAGCACAGCTGTTGTTGATAAGGGGGCGACCACGCCCACAGGCGACCCAGCGGAAACGTCGACATGACCGGCTATTCGAGGGGGGGGCAATTGACGTCAGCCGGGGCTACGCCCCATGAGCCTAGTCAGTCTCCGTTTCCTCAACATTCCTCTCCCCTTCCCCGGCATTTGTACCGCCATGTACGTAGTCGTGTGTTTGAATTGCGCGCCACGAACTACCACAAGAGGGCGCTTAGAAGCAGTGCGGCGATCCCTAAAATTGCTATGTTAATATTAATTGTAAGCCTTTTTGTTGTTTTCATCCATCTTCGCCCCAGTGCTGTGTAATTTACTTGTGTTTTCTTTAATTTAAATAGGTTACCTTAAATAACTATAGACGTTGCCCGGGCGGACCCGAACAGGCACGGACTTGGACGAGGGTAGGAATGCTTTTACATAAATTGTCATTAAATAAGTAAATAGTAACGAACTTTCCATTGTCAGTAATTTTTATATATTTTTAATGTTTATCTGTAATTTACTCAACTTTCGCCGGGGCACGGAATCGTAGAATATAGTAACGGTAATTGTGTTGGCGCGAAGGGCGCCATGTTGCCACCTGCGAGCGATGAGCTCAGCGCAGTCCATCTTCATCACTGACCGAGAGCAGACGCGCCAGCACCCCGGGGACTTCACCTTTGTTCTGCACTGACCAAGTAATTCTGTCTCGTTAAGTATTCCTGAATCTCTTTCGCTCGTCATCCTCGGGGCAGCTCTCGGCCAGCGGGCTGTTTAATTAATTAATTGTCTCAGTCGAGTTTTCAGCAATCGTGTAATAAGTAAATTTTGTAGCATGGCCACGTGTGTGGACCATGCCTTCACCTAAGTCGATTCGTGCCTCAGGCTTTTTCTACCGTGTAACGTGTAACGGACGTGGAGATAACGTGTTAGTGAAATTAAATCTGGGAATAAAATATAAACTGAGTATTTTATTTAACCACGTGGTGAGTGACTTAGCCTAGGAGTGTGGCGTGCCCGACGCCTAGAGCGGGCCAGGTCTGGAAAGGTAGGATAGAAAGGGCTGGTAACTCGTCCCCACTTGGGCTACGTAACGCCCTGAGAGAGAGACTCCGCCGGGTCCACGTGCCCTTCCACGTGGTGGCGCCCATATTTAACATCTTAAATTCACCGGTAACGCGCGAGCAGCCCTCAAAATATGTGTGCTCTGAGCAAAGGTGCACCAACCATATCTTCATAAACTACTTTTTCATTTTTGATTAATTTTTTGATATTTACTTGCAACTGCATTTTCTTTGACATTTTTTATAAAAACTGCATTGAATTAACAAACATAAGTGATGTGTATTTTATTTATTTCAGAGTGGACTTGTCAACATTATGTGTGGTTATGGAGTTCAAGAATTATCTGTAAGTGTTACTGTTTCAAAATGTTATTTGAGATTAAGTATGAATTAAAATTAAGATTTTTTTTTAGATTATTAAGGATTGTATAATGCTATAGGCTAAATTAATACTTTGTGTTCTGATGGATTCCAACCATAAGCTTCACAAGTTAAGTGCATGAGCAGATGCACTTGGTCCCAGAGACAGAATCATTTGACCAGCACAAGGTGAGAGAACATGGAGTGTGGATGTGAAAACTGGCCTTTCATTGGTTGTCACATCCATCGTAACCTAACCACCAAATCACTGATATAGGAATAGTTTACTGTGCTATTAAGTGCCAAAAAGAAAAAGAGTTAGTTTGAAAGGATCTTAAACAGGATATGTGTAAATAAAATTTATTTAGCAAAAACAAAAAAAATTAAAGAAAGTATTGTTGGCAAAAGCAAGCTTAGCCAGTTGCTACTAAATGGTAAAAAAATCTAAAAACTTTCAAGAATTATAAACGGCCAAAAAAATTAAGTACCAGTTTTGGGGGAAAAGAGGGGGAAGAGGGAGGTAAATTAAAGCTACCTACAAAAATCTTAAGTTTAGGAAATAGCAACGCTGAAACTGTATCTCAAAAATGATGACTTTACCACGACACTACAGTCTCACTGAGCAGAACTATGACACATATTGATTCTCGCACATCACCGAACCAAAGCCACAGTCACTCTAGCATGTGTCATGCAGCAGGCATCCCCACATGAGATGCTGTACAGTGACCAACCTTTAGCAGACAACCAAAACAATGAGAATACTAACATTTAAAAACAATACAAACCTGGAAGAAAAGGAACTTGAACAATTTGAAGCGATGAAGACATTAAAACACCAGGTACTGAGCAATGCGCATGAGGTAGATGCATGTGTGGCATTGCAGAAGTGCCAGAGCTGGTTGTGTGCTGCATCAAGGCAACCGCCAAACTGGACAGCTACCACACGTTACCCAATAACATTTAAACTAACTCAGTGGTAAAACACTAAAATGATTTAACTAGTTTTAAACTTAATTAACTTAATTATTTGAAAATGTTTATGAAATCAGGCAGGATAAAACTACTGGCTTAAAAAAATTTACAACCCATTCAACATGTGACAAAATTTCTATGATATCATATCAAAGTTAAGAATAGAAAACTTATGAGATTGAAAAAGAACACTATGTATCACGTATATTTAAAATTAGATTTTGTACATAAATTTAACTTTTAGAAATTAATATAATACTAGTGATGAGTCTGTTCACCTTATTTCCTGTTTCTCAGTTTGGTTCCAATTCTGAAAAATCGGTTCTCGGTTTTACAGAATGTCCTGATAGACGGCATGTTTATTTGTTCACTATGACTTCAGTGTGTCCCACTTTACCATGTAAAATACTAATCAAAGTTGAACCTAAAATAAATTTGGGCAAAAGAAAACACATAAAATATCATAATGCAGAATATAAATCATAACAGGATTGCTAATAATAAATGTATCATAGGCGACATTAAAATTGAGAGTAAAACTTTATACTGTTTGTAAAATGATAAATATGATACCTAAAAAAAAAAACTGTAAAAAGTAAAAACAGAAAATGACAAATAGTTTTTAAGTTCATTTTGTACAAATAATGTGAAATATGTAATTTATACTACTTATTGGCATTGCTTGTTAGTGTTGACAGATGATATTGATGTGTTGAAGTCCCATGATGCTGATCTGATTGATGTATCAAAGTTTTCTGTTTTTGTAAAGTGATGATAAAATTAAATATTTGAATCTTTTGTAATTTTGTAAATTTCTGTGGAAATAAAAACAGAACTATCTGGAAGTGAGAAGTGGGTGCCGAACACTACTGTACAGGTGGCGGAGGCAGGGAGGAAGGTTTGGACCAGTGGCTGCATCGAGATTGTGCGTTCCTGGGCAGAGAGGAACCTCTACACCATAGCTGGCTTTGCCCTGGGAGTCGCTCTGTCTCAGGTCTGTTATATAACTTGCAGCTCAGGATAATTCCTGTGTACCAATCACCAGGTTGGTTCTTTCTGTGATTCCTGCAATATTTTCATGGACATACACCATTGCTTGTTTTTTTGTCCTCAACAAGGAATAGTTTTTTGTTATCGAATGAAAAGTATGCTGGCAATACCAATTTATTGGCAACGTAAAACAAACAACAAAATTGACATGAGATTCTTGATATTACACATGTTTTATTGTAAATATCAGTGATTCTTCATTCCAAACTTTACTTGCTCTCCAGCAGCAAATGCTGGAAACAAACAGAAATTAATTTAAGCAACAGCATTATAAACCATAAACACATAATAATCATCACAGCCTCCACAAGTGTTTTCAAAACACAATATTTGAGCATCTAAGAATTTAAGGGTGTTCCATGGGCAAAACTGTTATTTTAAATGTGCAAAATTTTTTATTTTTTATTTTTGTGGTATCATGTATAACATAATAAATGGTAAGTAATTTTTTTTAATGAAGTTATTCATGTTTTATTATTGATGATTCTAATTTAAATCTGAAAATTGACAGTATTTTTTTTAATCAATGTGTGTTTAAAAACCCACCATACTTTTAAATAAAAAAAAATTAATTATTTTTCAGCAAGAAAAATAGTTACGGCGTAACTATCGCCGTAGTAAGTACACACTCCACGAAAGAGAGCGGGCCATCA
Source organism: Bacillus rossius redtenbacheri (assembly GCF_032445375.1). Lineage (NCBI taxonomy): Eukaryota > Metazoa > Arthropoda > Insecta > Phasmatodea > Bacillidae > Bacillus > Bacillus rossius. The sequence continues at coordinate 40,513,265 of NC_086344.1, forward strand.
GATGTAGTTAACTCGGCACTCGACAGACAGCGCGCGTTGTATGCACTCGGCGAAATATCGATATTCAGCTACATGTGCGCACTCTATACAGGAAGCAACCTAACCAAACAGAGAGCGCGCGTTGCATGAACTCAGGCGAGATATCGATATTCGGCTATGTGTGCGCGCTCTATACAGGAAGCAACATAACCAAACGCAGAGGAAAAGATGAACGTTGTAACGTTTAAAAACGTTTTTAAAAGATAATTTACTCATCAGACAACTACGTATTTCCGTTAATTAAATAATTAAGAGGTAATGTCCGAATAAAAATTAGATTTCTATTTTAAAATACATTGTTTTATATGGAAAAAATGCCCGCACAAAGCACTCGGAATCTAATAGCGGGACCAAAAACATCATGCGGCGTTTACACGAGAGGTTTTTTTTTTAATTCAAATTCTGACGCCCAAAAATACAGGTGCGACAATTATGCGATAAAAGAGGGTAACTATATACATTACTGCTCTTTCTTTTCTTTTAACCATAAGCAGGTTAAGAACTTACTCAAAGGTGATATAATTAATTGGATCAGAACCATTAATAATATCAAGTCTTACCCTAAAATGTTTTGGCGTTTCCTCAAAATATTGAAAAACAGATTTTATAAACAACATGCACTTACGGGAATTGGTGCAGGGTAAAACACGCAATACATCAGAATAAGCTGAAAATTGGCTTATCTATTTCATAAATGCTTGCTTATTAATAACATATAGTCATCGTATTCTGTAAGATATAACAAGTTAATGGCGAGATAACTTATGCGAGGTAGGGTTGTCTAAGGTGGTAGCTCTGAGGCCTGCTATCTAGCAGGCATCGCTGGAAAGTCTTAAATCTTTCTTATCAGTATCTCTCTCCCTCCACAGTTATCCGTGTGAGCGGACAGAGGGAAACAAGCCAGAAGCCTTTTTCCCCACCCCCTGTCTATAATTCTTGCAGCCAGCAGCCATGATGTGACAACCGGTCCATGCCAGGCTTTCTTACGTTCGGCACGCACTGGAAAATCAAAGATCTAAAAATGCACAACTTATGAAAAATGGTTTACATCTGAATTTTTGCACTGAGGTAGAGTCGACAATGCTTAATAACTAACCATAGGTACCAGGTAAATTTGAGAAATATAAAAATTTGTTTTTGCCCTCATTCTGCGATCTTTATGTATATTGACTTACTTTAACATTGAATACAGACATAAAGCTAAGAAATAATATAGCTGTGCCCTCCTTAAGCCCGATGTGCCCCATGTCTCGCCTGGCCCCTCTCCCTGTTTCAAACCTCCCGCCGAGTGTGTGCGCGCGTGCGTGTTTGTCCGCCTTGCAAGAGGCGATTGGAGTCTGTGCCACGCACCCCTAATATAATACTTTAATTAAAAGAGTTTGTAATTTCACTTATATTTTATTACCTGAGGGTTTTGTTTTCCATCAGCTTAAGTAAGGATGGAGCTCAATGCACAAACACTTTCAGAACGCACCCAGACATTGGTAGTTTATGTTTTGAACTTAATAATTGTCAATACAAGTAAATATTATTATTCTGTAATAAGTAATTGTCAGTCATTATTCAGTGCTCGAGAGGTACTGTTGTTATCTTTTTCGTCACGTAAATATGAACGGACTAACGGTAATTAAACTGCTTCCTGTCGCCATGACACCTAGAGACAGCCAGTCTATCTTGATCACCACCCGAAGCAGGATGCAGAGACCATGTGTGATTCCTTCCAATCCTCCGATGTGTGGGGACACCTGGAAACCACTCTGGTTTCTTCTCGTGCATTAAGGAGCGTGCCCACCGCTGAGAGCGGGCGGTTAGGCCAGATTTGAGTAGTTAGAGGGTTGCGAACCTTTAGCCGGGTCCACATGCCCTTAAACCACATGGTGGCACCTATATTTAGTCAACGCTCACACACCGCGTGATTCTTTCACCCCCAGTGCAATAGAAATGGTTTAAAAATTATGCTTGAATGAATGAATATCAATTAAAATATATAATAATGCACCAATCTTCACAAGAAACACTTTGTACTATTATCTCGAAAAACGTAATAGTAATATATTCAAAAATAACCAGTCATATGTTCTTGTAGTATTACAAACCATTTTTTTTCAACTGGTTTCCATTAAAATCTTTTATAAGTACAGAAATTTTTATTTCTGTGCATTTTCTGCATGTGTATAAAGCAACAAGAAAGAATCAAGGAAGGATATTAATTAGCAGCCAAATTATTCACTGTGAATGTAAACCACTGTCTGTGTAGCATATACACGTGCAAAGCTGAGTTCCCTGCTGGTACGTGAGCCGGAAGGGCACCAGGAAAGGCAAATATGATTCAGCAAGAAGTGGGTTCTGAGCCCGAGCTGTTTGTCCCTTCCTCCTCCTCCCCCCCCAAGGCTTGTGCGACTACCTGCTGCTAACCTACAAACACTTCGAGCGACAGGGTCCATATTCTTGCGTGCGTCACCCTCCCGCTGTCCTGGAGCCGAGCGACACAACCTACCTCTTTGACGGCCTTCTCAGAACTGAGTCTTATACAGTGCTCTTAGGGCATTCAGTGATACATTTTTATGCTATTGTCAGTGATGTATCAGTCTGAAGTTATTCTGAAGGGACATTTTTGGAATACTCTTGAGACTCTTTCTCCACTACCACTATTAGGTTCACAAAAGAATTTAAACACTTTGTTAAAAATCAGTAAGATTATACTAAAATAATACTGCTGCTCTATTGAAATACAATACTGATACAATAGCTGATTTAGGACTGGGAAGGGGGGGGGGGGGACCAACTAGTTATACCTTAAGCCCCACACTTTAAGTTAATGTTTGAAGCTAAAAATAAGTAAACCACTTGTGAGCATGAGTATTACCCCCATTGGAAAAGTGGTATGTCCAGGATTGTCACTTGCCTCAATGTTCTCGTCGATGCTTCTAGTGGACCACCACAGCAAGTGGCACTCTCCTTCCCTCGCAGTGCTCCACTTGGTCGTCGCTGGCGGCGGCACACTCGGATGCTCGAGAACCTGCCTGAAGTAGTCACAGTAAATCCAGCTACGACTTGCCCCGGACACTGCATTTTCCATCCCCAATTATAACCAAGATGGATCTTAACGGTGCTGGAGGCTAGTCCCCACTTCGTTGCGCTGGGTGTCGTGAATAGCATGACATTGCGTAGCAGGGCGGCAGTTAAGGTGGTGTGGTGTTGGCTTCGGTGCTGTCTGTTTTTTAGCGGTTTCTTCCTTGGATGTAACTCCCCCCCCTCCCCCCTCCCCCTTCAACTGCTCCCTCCCTTGCTGAAGGAGTTTATATACCTGGTGAGTCAAAGAAATTCTTCACTGAGCACCGCCAAGAACAATTGTCCAATGCCTTGCACCAGAAGAGGGTCCAAGCAACGTGATGATGACGTAATGCAATGCGGAATAGCCTACACTGTCAGCGATATTGTACAACCACTGCAGAAAGAGCAGTGTTGCGGGAAGCTTACCTTTAGGCATTATTACGAAGACACGTCCGGGAGGGAAGGGAAAATGATACAGCGTCATAGTTACACCCGTAACAGTTTGCACTGGTTTTCATGTCCTTTTTTGAGGGTTTTTTGTCAATGACAACCAGTGTACACCAGCAATGACATAAGTCCATGAAATTATTTTAAATGAGTTTGATGTTTCGCCCTAGGATGCACTGTCATCCTCATGTAAGGTTAGGTGGGTGCTGGGTTGTAGTCTGTGTTTGGGAACATTGATATGTGCGGCACTTTGCCACAAGCAGAAGGGACTTGCTGGAAATCAAATCTGTGCTATTCTCCTCGCTGGTTCAGTCTGGTGAATTAATTTGTGTGTAATAAATGTAATTAAAGATTGATATATGTACTATCAAAGAATTTTAGTGATAATAATGTGTGATTGACTTGTTTAAGTTGTTGGTGATCTACTTGGCGAAGACGCTGGAGGGCCAGATCGACCTGCAGAAGTCCAGATGGAACACTTGAAACATTGCCTACCATCTCGGATAAGTGCATATCACTTTGTGGTAGGCTCCGAGGACTGATCAAGCCTGATATTGGGCAAGCATCATACACACTAAATGCTGCAGATGTGAGCGCGTTGGCGTGCGTGCCAAGTATCCAACATGCGGCATCTCGCCAAAAGGAGAGAGCAATGGGTTGCTAGTTGTTTTCAACTAGTCCATATTATGTCTGTGTTTATTTCTACTTGTAATATGAATGTATAGTTTATGAGCCAAATATGTGAATGTGCGTATCTGTAATAGTTGCATTAAATATGTAAACTGTATTTTTATTTAGCTTGTGTCAAGGATATACTGAATTATAAGCCTTTTTAATAAAGTGATTCATTTTATATTTATTAGTTGGTTCCTTGCTCTGTGCACTTACGCAACACAGAATCAAGTTAAGTCCACGGTAAGTTTTCAGATGATGTCTGTGCAAGTGGTTCAATGCCAAGAATTCTATCAATTATCACCAGGTTTATTTTTAATGCAGATTAAATTTCACTGAATTTGAGTTTTGGCCATAGGTTTGGAGCAAAGGTATCACCTCAAACTTGCACATGCAAAAAAAAAGGGGGGGGGGGGGGGGCTTTCTTGATACATGTTTAAACTGAACACTTCTGAATGGTTTTAGAAATAGGTAAGGGCTATGATGTCTTTGGGAAAGTGAATAGGATCTAGAGCTGTACCGATTCACAAAATTTTGTAGATGTGCCGTTACAGCTGTTATCGATTCCAAACCTATATAAGAGAAAGCAAATTTTGGTAAATTTTTTTTATTAATTTATTAAATCAACCAAAATAACTCATTCTAATAAAAGCATACAATGCAACTGCACATGTATTTTAGTTTATAAACAGAACATAACTTCTCATTTTTTAAATCTTATTTTTAGCTGGTTTGCATTTGTTGACAACCTGTAGTTGCTTAATGAAACATAAACTTACTGATTGATAGGGACCGGAAAAATTCGCGGGTTCAATGACCTGTAGGATGAACTCCATAGTTCTACGTACACTCGGTCAAATGTCACCCAATCATTGGCTGCTGTCTTGTGAGACGTCCCAACGTTGCAGCCTGTGATTCGTATAAAGCTTTGGTTGTGTGTTTCTCATTGGCCCAGAGTCATCCAGGTGAGTTTTGAGCTAATAGCAGAGGCAGCACTGAGGTATAACTATTTATATTTTAGCCTATCGCGAAATGAATTCGCAAATTTTTCCGGTCTCTACTGATTGAGGCTGACAATTTAATTATTTAATACATAATTATATAAAATAAGATTACTTATTAACAGGTAACTATGAAATATACTGATTCACTAATTATAAAGTTAAAAAAAAATGAATCTAAAATGTGTTAAATTATCAGACTTTGTACATGTTTACAATTCAAGAATGGGAATTCCAATACCACCTTAGCGCGTGCAGCTGCGAAAATTTATGGTACCTAACATTTATAGGGAAATGCATTTCATGTGGTTCCTTTGCTCGGGAAACAGTTAAGTTAAAGTAATTTACGTTACATGTAGGCCTATAATATTTGATTTTTTTTAAAATTCAATTTTTAAAACTTTACTTAAGTTAATTTTAAAATGTCTCTGTCACAATTTTACGAACATTTCTTTGCCGTTTAAGCAGTTGGTATTGTCTGTTTGTAGTGGTAGCAATGCTCTAAATAAAGCATGGGATGTTAGTTTGATATGAACGGCTGGCACACGTAGATAATAAATAATGTTCAAAGTATGTAGTACGAAAAGGGAAAAGGGCACTGATAGATTTTTAGGTCCTGACAGGCACTTTAATTTTTCAATAATATTGGCCAAAAATTAAAAAGTGCATCGTGAACCGGCAGTAACACCAATTGAACTAAATATCGGCCAAATCAGCTTCTGCCAATTTGTATCGGCACAGCTCTAATAAAATTACTTCTTGCTGTTCTTGGACCAGTATTTTTACAATAAATTATTTCAAGTACACTAAAGATAGATACATTTATAAACAAGACGATCTGAATTCGATCGACAAACTGTTCCTGCAGATTCATCACGTAACAAGTTGAAATATGTATGTATGACATATGGTCTTAATTCAGGCCTGTGCGAATGTTCAAACATGAATAATAAACTAAACTACTCATATTCAATTCTACCTCTAATACTAACACTTCGTAATAACAAATATTTGTTTGCTTATGAATATTCGACAGAATTCGTAGTGAGTTTGTCTTATATCAACGTTCACTGTTGGGGTTCAGTCATTTGTATGATATAAATACCCTTTTTTGATGTTTTGTTGTTTTGACCATGCAACAAGTAAGTTATTCAAAGTTGTTTTTCAGTCTTAATAAAAACAGTGATGGAAAAATCACGTGAATCATTCAAAAATGCCATAGTTTGAGTGGCTTATAAATTGAAATTCGCAGTTGATCTAATACTATGCGACACTGTAGCAGCTTACTTGCTGTATGTATTCATGACAAAATTGATGCGACAAAAAATATATATTAAAAAAAAAAGTAAATAATTATTTCAGATGAAATTAGCAGAAATAATTTTTTTCAAATATTGCTGTACTAAAATGCTGGTTACCTGGCTGCCATAATCAATGAAAATGCATGTTTAACTAGGGTTAAAAATGTAAATTTGAACTCATTTAATAACTGATTTTGGAATACCACATTAAAAATTATTCAAGTATTTCGTGAATAGATACATCAGATTTCATGGTATTGTCACGTGCACCTTGTCGGTGCCACCGCCATTTCTGTCACGTGCACCTTCAGAGGGGGGAGAGAATCGTAGCTCTTTACATAGAAACAACTCGCTTGGCATCAACTAGTCTTAACTTCATAAAATACTTTACTGTACCTAGGATCATAGGTTCGTCATCCCGTACAGGATGTCTGGTGAGAGCTGAACTAAGGAGATTTTGCAAAATAACATAATACTTAATTAAAATTATTTTATTCTTAAAGTCAAATACTCAACATCATTTTAAAGAACATTTAAATAGCGGGATTACAATTTAAAACAATAATCTCTTTACTTCCTTAACGATTGAACGACCTTACAAGAGAGAGAATGAGAGAACTTCACTAAACACTTCCCTAGTCCTTCCGAATACCTCAAATCATAATTAATACTTAAAATTAAAACAAAGATAAGTCCATACTCACATTTTCCGAAAAGCCTTTCTTGATCGATTACTTAAAACTAACGTAGGGGCCTCTCCTGCCCTTAAAATCCGAACGAACATTACATTTTAAAAATTATAACTAAACGACTAGTGACGAAGGCCATTGCCTCCGCCCGAAAGCTTGAAGATGACTACATTATGACCTAACTTAAATTAAACGACTCGTGGCCTCTGGCGTCGGCCATAGCTTCTGCCCGAAAGCTTGAATTCCTACATCACGAACGAACTAACAACTCGTGACCACAGGTGAGACGCATAGCCTCCGCCTGAGTGAGCCCCGAGTCACCACTCACTTGCGCTTAAATTCGCGCGCCCTGCCGCGCCTACCATAACAAAAGCTCGTTATTGAAGTCAAATTTACTAAACAACTAACTAGAACATCTGGGAAGGCTACCCCCCCCTCTACCCCAATGTGCAGGCCACACCGCGCGGCTTGTTACGACAGCGCGCCCCAGTAACTGCGGCCCGTGGCTGCGCCAGCGCGCGGCCAAACAAACAAACAAAATTCTGCAAGCCCGCAGCGCGCCGCGCCGGCCCCGTGCCCCAATTACATGGTCACGCCACTTGCGCTGACGAGTGAACAGAGCAGCCAGCCCAGAGTCCCGTCAGTAAAGTCCCTAAATTTGATTTCAACAACCCTGCAAAATTTCAACCCGCGACATAACCCTCCCCTCACAGAGCTCGAGCCCCATCGAGCTACCTCAAAATTACAAATTGTCTTTTTCCATTAAACCATAACTATAAATTCCTCATTTCACAAAAATAATAATTTTCTTAGTTCCTTGCTGTCTAAACATACATCTAGATTCTGCATAAGATTTATTTTAAAACAACAAGTATTCATAAAATTAAATGTAAAACTTTTATCTGGTTTGTTCTCACAGGAACCTTCAGAGGCTCGAGTTCTCAATTCTAAAAAAATTGTTCTGTTAGTGAAGCTCTCTTTACAAATTAAATTACTGTTCTTAGTTTCTCAGTATTCGTTAAACAATGTGCAAATTCTTGATAATTATTATTATTTTTTTTTTCAGTTTCCGTTTATTACCATACTTCTTTCGTTCTTCAAAAAAAATTAAGTGTCCTTACAGTGTTTCAATTAATTAAACTCTTATCTCGTGAAGGTTGGTGCAACTCCTCGAAGTCAGTGTTGTCGAGAAGAGTAGCTCCCTGGGCTGGCCATCAGCAAACACCACTCAACTCCAACAGCTACTGGACTGGCTTCCAGGGCAGCTCACAACTTCTCCCCACATCTGCTTCGGAGTTGTGCCATCCTCATCACGAACAGATTACAATTCTGAAACATCATCAACAGGCATTACCAACACGTCTTACAAATACCGAACTGACATCTAAACTGCAATCGATGGGCAAGGATGCATACACACAAAAAAAAATTAATTAATTCCACTGCTAACATAAAGTATCCCACCCTTAGCATAATCTAATCAGGAAAATAATTTCATAGGAAAAACTTAAGGAAGGGAAACATGACCTCCAATGATTTTCCCTAACTCTTGAGTCTTGATCTTCTCTATACAGCAAATAGTCCCCACGAAGTAACTGGGTTGAAGGTCAGTTCACATGACCCACCCATAACCTCTTCTACTCTTCTTTTCTTCTGGGGGCAACCACAATGCCCACCAATCTCTCTCCATGGTGCCGAACCAGCTATCCCATGAGAGTAAACAACGTAGTCAATAGAAGCGCAGAGGGGAAACACCAATCTCTGGCTTGTCGAGTCATAAAACTGCTTTATCTTCTTCTTCTTCTGAGTAAAAATATCTGACTAACCTTGCTTCTATTCTTCCAAACAGTAAAAGTTCATCAGGTATCTTCATGAAAGAAACATTCTAACTAATAATTCTTCATTTTTCTTCTTCTTTATTTCTGTTAGTTGTAATAGAAGGCCATGTTAGGGAGGTTATAGGGAAAAAGAGTGGCCAATTCCCACCCCATCACCCACCTAGATCATGACTAATTAACTTTTAAACTTTCTATTTCAAACAAATAAAAAAAAACATTTTTTTTTATTCAAACTTTTAAACTATAATTACTTTTACTTCATAACCTCAAAAGCTAATCAATAATTCTAAATGAAATTGTGATTTACTGCATCCTTGTTCCATCCGATCTGTTTGTTTATAACCTTTCTTGTAAAGTATAAAATTTTCAAACATTACTAATTCAAAAAAAAATTAAATTCTGGTGTCCTTTGAGTTACAATTAACTTTACTATTTCTTAGCTTGAAATAATTTAAGTTTTCAGAACTATTTCATTGTCTAATTCACAACACTTAAAAATCAACTCAAAACAACAAATCATCAAAATCAATAAGATCATCTGACCTACCTATCAGTACTGTGAACTTGAACTGTTCGTACACATTTATAATAAGCTATTGTATTTAAATTCCAACCTAAATAAGGTTTAAAAAAAAACTACTAATCCCTCTGTAAATTAAGAAAATTAACTTTAAAAATTAAACTTAAGGTATTAGTTCTTTTTGACAGCTACCACAACTCACTAGTTCCATTACATTACTATAACCTAAAAAGTTCTGTAAATAATGTTTATAACAAAAAAAAAACTCCAGTTACTGTCTTCCATAAAAAAATAAAACTTTACATGACCTTATTAATCTCCACTTGTAAGTCCATGGCTGCCAGCTTTCTCTTCTCTTGAATCTTCAGTCTTGGCTCTTGTTTCAGTGATCTTGTATCTTGTCTCTCGAACTCTTGTCATCTTGTAAACTGGACTGCTGCTCAGCTCATCTTAAGGAATCTGTAACAGTTTCAAAAATACATGTTAATTTAAATTACATAATTCCTGTTCTTTGGTCCTAAAAAAAAATTGTATTATTAGTACACATTACCCTGAAACAACATTATTATTCATTGTTTATTACTTAAAAAAAATGCTTTACCATAAAATCCTTTTTTGTTCTTTTCATTAGGCCTATTTATTTTCCTTCTTCTTAATTAAATTCTGCTTCAAATGTTAATCCTAACTTAAGACCTACCATCTATTTATTATTCATTACCTACATTATTTATGTTACCCTAAAATTCCCATAAGTTTCTAATACTTCCTATCAAAGACATTCTCTCTCAAAAAAAATTTACTTATGACTCTTAACTTAACAAACTTAAAAAAACTTTTACACTAGACTTAACTTATTATTCATTCTTAGTTACTAAATTTCTATATGTAAACTTTAGTACTTACAAACAAAAACTGCCTATTTATCTCTACCTCTTAATCTCTTTCAATTATTACAATAATAATGTTACCTTGCATCTTTAAACTTTCTTCTTTTCAATTAAATTAGACATCTCATAACAATAAAAATTCTGCCTATACTCTTCTTATGGGTGTACAACCCAACAACAAAATTTCAAATTCTCAAGTTTCCTTATATTTAAATTATGCAATGCACATAACCTCTGTGGTGCCTGTACCCTTTTAGGCCTACCACCTTCTCCTCTCACATCATGACAACTCTTATTCCTCGGGGTCTGTATTCACTGTTACAAATCAAATATCTCAAAAAAATTAAAAACAAATTTATTATTTTAAGAAAACAAAAATTTACATTGACTTTACTATGGAGCCTGGAAATCTTAATGTCTCACAGCAGCTAACATGACTAAATCCCATGGAACCCCAGGTTTACATAACCTGTGCCCAAAAATTTAAGCATACCAGGCTTTCCCTGCACTGGTTTTACAGCATCACACACTATTTAGGGCCCCTGATCTGCCATCAGTCCCAAGGAGTTTTCCCACAACCCCTCTCTACACAAGCGCCTACCGCATTCCTCTCAATTGGCTATCGGTTTTACGGCATTCTTTTGAGATCCGACCATCAAGTTAGGGCTAATCGAACACTAAACCTCCATACTTCCAAACTAATGTAAATCAATTAAATTTTCTCTGTAAATTCTAAAAATCAAAAAAAATTATTCCAACATGCCAAAGAAACTTCCAAAAAAAATTCATAATCTTATCTTCAAACCATTAAAATAAAAATAAATAGATTACTCTGTTTTCTCCTTAATAACTGTAAACTGTCAACAAATATCATGTCGTAAATTTTAACTATGCTTACTGACTCTTAATCAAAAAATCTCATTTGTCCTAATTAATAAACAACCGATTTCCTTAAAATCTCACTGTATCTCTCAAACTCCACTGGCTGAATATCTCAATAAATTCAAAAACAAGTATCTAAACTCTTAAAGAAACTCCTCCCCAATTATTCAAATTACTTCACCTTATTTTATTTCATTACTTAAAACACCTTACTCAAAAAAAAATTAATTAATTATCTAGCTATCTTCCATTATTATTTATTTACCGAACAAAACTTTCTCCTAAATTAATTTAGTAAAATTCAATTTCACATTAGGCAAGTACACTAACTCTCTACAGCAATGTTTCTCATTTCCCTCCTTCCTAACTGAATCCAATCTTACTTAACCTCCAGGGAATTTACCTCACAAAATAACCAAAAATTTCACTGTAGTGCCTATCTGCTATAGGCCCACTACACAGGGGGCTCTAACCCCACCAACAAACTTCATTGAAATGGTACCCTATCCCATACAGGATAGCCACTTCGGTACTACCATGGGGAACTCCTGCCCCAAACTACTCACAACTCTCAGGATTCTCCTGACCCTTAATTCCGTAGTCAGCCCATCTCCTATGGTCTGCGCTACAATTCCCTTTCTTCCCAGGGACACAACGCCTCACCTTAGGGTCCCTCGCCCTAATGAAAACATTAATTTTCTCTGTTCCCTTGGAGTAAATTCCCTCTACACACAAAAACTATCCTTCCACTTTTATCAATGCTTATTGATTTTATAGTGTACCTCCTTATTACTGTTTACAAATCCCAAAAAAATATTTTTAAAACCGAGGTAGAATTTAACTAACAAAAACATAAACAACTTACAACGAAACACTTCTAGCCTATACATCATACACTTCTTAAATTAAATTACTTACATACTGAAAGTTCCTCTTCTCCTAAAACACACTTAAATTTAAATTTATTTAACCAATAGTCTATTTTCTTATCGCTAAGTTACCGTACAGCTGATCAAAACAAGGTCACGGCCGTCCACGTCTCTGTACGTGCTCGTGACGTCACCGAATTCCATCAGGTGCGCCAACCCTCGCTTGCGGTTCCTCCGTTCTCCGCTAGGTCTCAGCACCTCCCCGTCACGTGTTCACTCTGCCACGTCCACTGACGTGTCGTTCTGAAACAACTCTCAACATTTTTCTAATTAAAACAAAACATCACTATAAATTCTATAACTCTCTTTTACATAAACTCTCGTTTTCTCTTTAATTCCTTTCTAACGTTTATCCTTCCCTCGACTGATTTAATTCGTACGTCTCGTCTCCTACGCGCACGAAAACAAAACCAACTTCTCTTGAAAATAATTCCTATTTACGACAAAAAACTTTATTTTAAATTATAATTCTCTTAACCTACAATCTTAAATTAACTTTAATAAAACTAAACCACTTGCATTATCTTTATTAAGTATTTAACTTATAACGTATTCTCCTCACGTAATAATCCCCGATATAAATCTACAATAAATTCAACGACTTAAAACAACTTATCACTATAAACTTTATCCTTACAAGTATCCTCAAATAAACATCTGTTACGTCAAAAAAAAAATCTCAAAGACTTCCTCCACTATAGACTAAAATTCCGTAATCCTCTCCTCAAGTAAACTCTTAATAACCTGCTATCAGAAGCTGAAACTAACTTAATAATAAACATAAAAATCTACCTCTCTCTCTCTCCAGAAATAGAACCTACCCGGCGCCTCCACCATTTCTGTCACGTGCACCTTGTCGGTGCCACCGCCATTTCTGTCACGTGCACCTTCAGAGGGGGGAGAGAATCGTAGCTCTTTACATAGAAACAACTCGCTTGGCATCAACTAGTCTTAACTTCATAAAATACTTTACTGTACCTAGGATCATAGGTTCGTCATCCCGTACAGGATGTCTGGTGAGAGCTGAACTAAGGAGATTTTGCAAAATAACATAATACTTAATTAAAATTATTTTATTCTTAAAGTCAAATACTCAACATCATTTTAAAGAACATTTAAATAGCGGGATTACAATTTAAAACAATAATCTCTTTACTTCCTTAACGATTGAACGACCTTACAAGAGAGAGAATGAGAGAACTTCACTAAACACTTCCCTAGTCCTTCCGAATACCTCAAATCATAATTAATACTTAAAATTAAAACAAAGATAAGTCCATACTCACATTTTCCGAAAAGCCTTTCTTGATCGATTACTTAAAACTAACGTAGGGGCCTCTCCTGCCCTTAAAATCCGAACGAACATTACATTTTAAAAATTATAACTAAACGACTAGTGACGAAGGCCATTGCCTCCGCCCGAAAGCTTGAAGATGACTACATTATGACCTAACTTAAATTAAACGACTCGTGGCCTCTGGCGTCGGCCATAGCTTCTGCCCGAAAGCTTGAATTCCTACATCACGAACGAACTAACAACTCGTGACCACAGGTGAGACGCATAGCCTCCGCCTGAGTGAGCCCCGAGTCACCACTCACTTGCGCTTAAATTCGCGCGCCCTGCCGCGCCTACCATAACAAAAGCTCGTTATTGAAGTCAAATTTACTAAACAACTAACTAGAACATCTGGGAAGGCTACCCCCCCCTCTACCCCAATGTGCAGGCCACACCGCGCGGCTTGTTACGACAGCGCGCCCCAGTAACTGCGGCCCGTGGCTGCGCCAGCGCGCGGCCAAACAAACAAACAAAATTCTGCAAGCCCGCAGCGCGCCGCGCCGGCCCCGTGCCCCAATTACATGGTCACGCCACTTGCGCTGACGAGTGAACAGAGCAGCCAGCCCAGAGTCCCGTCAGTAAAGTCCCTAAATTTGATTTCAACAACCCTGCAAAATTTCAACCCGCGACAGTATTATGCAGTTTGCAAATATTTTCTGGATCAATATGTATAGTAGCAGAACTGGAAAATAAGACAAATATGAACTGGAATTAAAGGTTGGTTGATTAGGTTAGATTAAGTTAGGTTAGCTGTATACAGTAGACTCCCGATTATCCGGGTGCGGATTATCAGGTTTTCGGATTAACCGTGCCATATTTCACTTCCATAAACCATAAAAACGAAAATAACTTTTTGGTTTTTTTTTTATATTTGTAATTTATTGATGTGACTGAGCATTTTATGCTGTGGTTCTTGACGAATAATGCTGTCAAACACGTTACATGCATAGTTGGTAAGTATTAATATGCGTCATGAACTTCAAAACAGCAGGAGCAATCACAAATGCACCCCTGTTAACCGTGCGCGCTTGAGTTCCACGCGACCTTGTGAACCGGGCTCAGGTTAGCGCAGACGCGGCGCCGCTGCTGCATGACTCACGCGACTGATACTGGCTCGTGTAGATTTAAGTCAGCATTTGCTTTGTGTGGTATTGTTTTCTGTAGGAATATTTTGACAGTAATGTCTAATAAATGCAAACGAGTGGTACTCGACATTTAAACAGGCTGCGCTAGTGGCTTATCAAGGCAGTAACGCACTTTGTAAACAGAGTCGGGAATTACGTTAACAGGTTAAATAATTTTTTGTTATAATACAACACACTCAAGTTTTTATGTTATTTTGAAATCCTATTAGAAATCAAATATATCTTGTATATTAAAAGCATTATTATTTTGTAACTGAAATGTTTTTAGCGTCTACTTAGGAATGTCTAGCCATATTATGTAAATAAAGCGTTTCATGATTTTTTAAATTTTAAATTTGGACTTCAATATTTTTTTGTAATTTAAATATACGTTGTTTAATCGCTGTTTTATTATTAGTGCAATGTTTTACTGAAACGAATTTGGACGTTGCTATGAGGGGCGGGTGTTAAAGTGTTAGTATCGACACTCGGGATAAAAAAAATTTAATTAAATCATTTTTTCCCCCGTCATCGCTTTAACCGTGTTTTTCGATTATCCGTGGGCCCCTTGCCAGTCATTACCCCGGATAATCGGGAGTCTACTGTAATTAAATCATTTTTTATATCATTATTTAAATATTTAAACAAACATTTTCCATATAATTGAAGGTTACTTAACCAAATCAGCCTTTCACTTTAGTATCAGTATCATTTGTCTAATTTCCCAAAATCCACGACACTACTGTCAATCTTACTACTAAAATTCAACATTGATATTCGAGAATAATTTGGCATTTGTATTCGATTTGAACTAAACAACTGATTGCACAGGCCTATCTAAAGTGCTTCCCAACACTGGTAACAAGCCTTTGGAGTTGCAGGTGAACATGCAGTTTTTTTTAAATAATAAAGAAATTATTTACGATGAAATGGCAAGCATCTGGGTAATGTCTAATTGAACAAAGTTCTACAGACACAGCAAATCTTATTGCAGAATTAAAAATTATTTAATGGAAATAATTTAGGGTATCACCCTTCTATCCCATTACATTTTTGTGACGCAGAGGATTAATGTGGTTATGAAAGGCTGATTGTTAATCTGCACGTCAAAAGTAATGAAAAAGTTTGCCTTTTACTACTACCCTATACCCCTCAGAAAACCAATATAAAATTGAGAACAAAATACAACATTCAGTTTGAAACAACTTCCTCAAATCAGTGACACTGATTGTTAAATGAAGTACATGAAATTGAAGGTAATTAGAAGAAAATATTGTACTGAAGCGGAGCTGTTACATTATTTTAAACAAACAGAAAAAAAATATTTTATTGGTTTATGTTAGTACTGAACTTGGATGTTATTAGGTAGATGTTTTATCAGTAGGAACATGCAATAATGGCATTTGTGATAATTTGAATTTCTGTCCCTTTTTTTTCTCTCCCGAAAACATGAATTTCTAACTTTTAAAAAACACAGAAAATCCACTTCCAAAACCTCAGAATACTGTGAAATTGATATTTAAATATGAATTGTGATATTTACTAAGCCTGTGATCATGAAAGTCTTTATAATGAGTGAAAACTTCCAATGAATGGTTAAAGATCAGTAAATACATCGAAAGAATCCTGGGAAAAAAGAATGATTCATTAAGCAGTACTTTTTTTTGTTAGGTATTTTTATTTCTTAATCTTTTTGAAGTTAGGTCAACCCTAAAGCAAATATATACCTCACGTTTACCCACTGCACCTTAATTTTGTGTTTGTTCCCTGAAATACGATGGATAATGGTTGTACTTGTACGCACAGCCTCCACTAACAAGATAAATATTTTTAAAATGGCTTAAAACTCTACAAGCTTCAATATTTGTTTACTTCTTGCAGTTGTATTTGCCTAATAAAAGTAAAAATTGCTAAAGTGGGCACTTCAAACTTTTACATTATTGAGCATAATGAGAAATTGAATTATGGTTTTGATAAATACTGTTTTTTCACAATGGTGTAATACTGTGCACTACCAGTACTAGCAATACCAATACGCAGTAGTACTGTGCAGCTTATCTGTGTCTTATTGATATTTTTATAAGAAAAAGGTAAATATTTAGTTAAATATTGACATTAATATGCAAAATACTTGAGAAATAATGACACCTCTTTCAGCTAAAAAATAATACCTCTTACAGCTGAAAAGTGTTATAAAATAAAAACAAATGCATGTTTAGTTATCAGTAGTAATTGGAATTTGGAATTTTGTATATGATTTTTCATGTTTGATTGCTAGATATAACTTATTATACTTTGTTGTTGTCATATGGTTCTGTGTAAGAGAAGGCATACAAACCTTAAATGCACTAAACAAAGCCAAATAAATAAATTAAATATTTTTTGGGCATAATTTTGTACAATTACCCAAAAAGGGCGTTACTTTTGAGTGTCGTTATTCCCGAAGGTCATAGAAGAGACATTTGACTAGTTTTATTAGCCAAGTCATAGTTAGTCTGCACGGGTTTCATGCCACTGCACACCAATCACGTTGATGTTCACTCGATCCATGGGAATGGTTTTCAGCACCTGAAAAAAGTTTAATGTAAGGTAACTTTATACAACACATGAGATTTGTGAGTTTACATGATACACAGCTGGCTCACACAAACAAGAGGAAGAAGAGAAATGGGAAAAAAGAGCATAAGAGTTTAAGGTAGGTTACATAATCTAAGGTTTTGTACAAACAGGATTAAAGAAACTTAGCAACTGTGTTTAGTAAAGCATCGCACCCCTTAAAAAGTTAAAAGAAGAAAGTTTGAAGACAGAAACCTAAAAAATCACATATAAATAGCTATTAAAGCCTCTGGGAAAATTTGTATTATGGTTCGAACTTGTAAATTTATTTTTAGTTCATAGTATACACATGTATAAAGGTACAGAATTATATTATATAATTTTTAAAGTTACGAAAGTTTTTTAATGAGTAGGTTTTGTGACAAAGACCATGGAAATAAATATTTGAGTGATTTGATCCACAGGTAAAATTTGGATAAAGTTTCGCTCTAAATTTAGTTTTTAGTGGTAGTACACACATTTTGACATGACGTCTAATAAATGGATGAATGCCGGCTGCACACACGAAAAAGTGTCCCATAACGCTCATTGTCAAGTTACGCTGTGTCCCATTACGCTCATTGTACGCTTAGTCCGCATCTATCTCTCTTCCACTCAATTGGAACAACCATCGATTTAATTTTTTCGAGGTACATTAAACTTGAAAAACTCCCATTTGTTACCTACCTACTTTTCCTATCATTGTCCTATCCTTAACAGAATAACACAGATTGGAAGAGTTTAAATAGCGAACATGTATTAAAGTTATATTTAAAATGATCTCTTCGTTAAAGTACCTAATAAACATTTGAATTAATGAGTGCAAATAAAAGTAAATGTATCAATTAAATTGTAGATTTCATTTCACTCCTTTGTATCCATACAAAATAGTAATAATTCATTAAAAATGATTCAATTTTATTTATAAAGGTATTTAATAATTTCATCAATGTTTTGATATGACGTCACGTTAAACTATCGTCCGTAAAACGACTTTACACACAACCAATTTTCTTAAAGTAGCCAAACCCTACTGTATTATTTGAAAAATCATATTATTTTAGAATGGTAGGTTTTTGTACAGTAAGCATAAAAACAACACATTAGTGGCTATTCGAGCCTCTGGTAAAATAGGTATGATGGTTTTTAAAATATTAATGTAGTATTTATTGATAGTACATACATTTTTTAAGGTAGCTACATACGTGCTATATTTTTAAAAGTTAGCTAAGTATTTTTTAAAAAGTAACTTTATTAGAGGCTATTCGAACATCTGGTCAAATGTGTATGAATGTTCTTTCTATAAATTTAGTTTTTATTTGATAGTACACACATTTATTAAGGTCGTTCTAACTCTACAGTATTTTTAGAATTAGCCGATTATTTTTAAGAAGGTAGGTTTTTCGGCAATAAACAAAAAAAAAACTACTTTGAGGCTTTATGAGCCTGTGTTAATTTGTTTATGATGACTCGCACTCTAAATTTAGTTTTATTGGTTGTACATATAACTTTTTATATAGAAAAATACCTTTTGTATTTTTAGATGTTATCCAAGTCTTTTTATAAAAATAGGTTGTTAGACAGATAGCATAAAAACCAAACATTAGAGGTGACGCCAACCGCCGGTGCTCCCTCTGGTTCGCACAGGTCGTTATGTCACAACAACACTTACTCTTAAGTGCATCGAACACGCCCGAGCGTGATGTCCGCCGAGTGAGTGAAAGTACACCGCGACGAACACCAAGGCGACGACAGCGCCCGGCCGGGTGTGGCAATGCGCTAAACTAAATTAGTAAATTATTCTTTTAACTCAAAAACAACCAAATTAATAACAATTAAAAGATGATTAATTCAAGGGAAATTATGTCCAATTGTCCAATAATCATATATTGTGAAATATGTCTTAAGTCCAAAACTGGTCGGAGCTGTTTTCCCGCGCTTCACGTGTCGAGGCGCGAGGTCGCAGGGCGCCCTCGCGCTCAGTTATAGAGGTGTAAAAGTAACGAAAAAATGTGTACCCGTATGTATTCGTTACTATAACAATTAGTACTCGTTACTTTCGTATCGTTACTCGTTACTTCTGATACCGCATGACATGGCACATGCTATGTTATGTAACAGCATCGAATCGAGTCGTATTTCGCACGCGTACAGTATGACGTCGCGTAAATAAAAATAAATCGAATATAAACAATTAAAAATATTTGATAATTAACAGCTTTTGTTAACCAATAAACAATTAACTCTCATTAGAGCGGCTTTATTATAATATATCTTTTAAGATAAGAACATAAAACGTGAAAATACGCGATTATAAAAAACAAAAACATACATATTTATAATTTGTAAAAAATACTTTCTTACGTTGTTTCTGTTCGAATCTAAAACTTTGTCTACACACACAATACCTTTAATAAACAGTAAAAAACTTGGACGACGAATTTCCAAATTATACTTTTATTAATAAACAAACATCGTTCTTTGTAACGAATACGCGCGCGCATGCGTGTGGTAGGTCGCTCCACGCGCGCGCAGAGCCCTCAACTTTCGCGCTACATCCAAGTCTCAACAATAGTGTAAGTTCTTCAAATCCTTTTTCCAGCTCTGCGCCGACCCCACTCAGTCGCACGATATTTCGTGCGACTCGTTAACTAATCATTTTATCCCTACAGGGAGCTTTGCATTTATTACGTAATTTCATGTCCAGAGTTTAAGGACAGCGTAATTAAGTTGCGCAGTTTTCCGGCTTCCAAAGCCAAGTAATCGTTATCGTCGAATGCTCTGTCAGCCACGTGTTTCGAGTTCGTACTCGTTAATTTACGTATCTGACTTTCATCGTATTTAATTGTGTAACTTGTAATGTGCATTTTAACCACGTCATAACTGTTTATTTAGTGACTGAACTTGTATGTTTTATCCAACCGGACCTACGTACTCTTCGGGTCTTTTAATGTTTTGCAACATCAGATGTGCCCACCCCCCCAAACACTATGACTCACCCCCCCCCCCCCTAAACTAATGATGGCTTTCCCCCCCCCGAAATTTTTTATGCATTTTTATCAATGATTTACTCAATTATTTTATAATATTATACTTTTTAGTATTATATTTTATCACATTTTGCCTTAATTAAAACTGATTTTCTAATAATAATTTTGGTCATATCAGGTAATATTTCTATCCTGAACCGACATGTGCCAAACTGCTTTTGTTGAGGAAAGTGCGGGGTTGCCAATTTGATTTACAAGATCCCTTTCAATTATCAAAGCACCAGAAACGTTTTTTCACATTAGAAGCTATAATTATGTAAATAATATATACATTTTTCTCGTCTTTTAACCCCCCCCCCCCCTGAAATTTTAATGACGCAGTCTGCGTCGTTACCCCCCCTTGTGGGCACCCCTGGCAACATGCTAGATTGCAACCAACTTTAGAACATTCATTCGCTCGTGCTGTCTTACAGAATAACGCCAATCTCTATATAAGCTGCGGCAGCATTGCAACTCCGCGACCATCCGCCACGCTTTTCACGTTGATAATCGGCCACTGTAGAAGTCCGCATATACAATTTTTCAACCTATCCTGGCCGCGCGTATCATCTACGCATAGCGACTCGCGTGCCGCGACGGTCAGACAACAGACGCGGCCAGTACTTGGACCAGTGTGTGTATCGGTTCTCAATAAAGTGCAGTG